>NC_086153.1:272408928-272711958 GCF_035149785.1 Candoia aspera | reverse complement strand
GGCACAACGATCGCCTCTATGTACCCGATGCTATGCGAAAAACCATACTCCAGCGCTGCCACGATGACAAGCTGGCTGGACATTTTGGCTATGTAAAAACTCTGCACCTTGTTCGCCGGCAATTCTGGTGGCCAACTTTACTCAAAGACCTGAAGGCATATATTACTGCTTGCCCTGTATGTGCGGCGATAAAGCGCAAAACAGGCAAACCCCAAGGTCTCCTTCAACCCGTCGCCACCCCATCTGTCCCCTGGCAGGACATTTCCATGGACTTTATCGTTGATCTACCCCCTAGTCAACGCAAAACTGTCATTTGGGTGGTCAAAGACTTTTTCTCCAAACAAGCCCACTTCATCCCATGCGCTTCTATCCCCACCGCACAACAGCTGGCACGCCTCTTCCTCATCCACGTGTACCGCCTCCACGGTATCCCCGCCCATTTGGTGAGTGACAGAGGCACACAATTTACGTCACAATTCTGGCGGGCATTTTTAAAACTTTTAGGCACCAAACAGTCACTTTCCACCGCGTGGCATCCGGAAACGGACGGATCTACAGAGGCGGTTAATTCTACACTGGAACAATATCTCAGGGCTTTTGTTAACTACCAACAGGACAATTGGGTTGACCTACTCCCATTTGCAGAGGTCGCCTACAACAATGCCGTTCATCAAACCACTGGTCAAGTTCCTTTTAAAACAGTTTTTGGACGTGATTTTGTTCCTATTCCTGAACTTCCCCATCCACAACCGCTGCCAGCTTCCCTTACTGACTGGGCGGACTCTCTCAAGCAATCATGGCTTAATATTCAACAAGCTCTCCTCCATGCCCAGGCTACTTATAAACGCCATGCCGATGCAAAGCGTTCCCCAGAACCATCTTTTACTGTCGGAGATAAAGTCTACTTGTCAACTAAGTTTATCAAATCCCCACAACCCTCCAAGAAACTTGGCCCTAAATTTGTCGGACCTTTCCCAATTATCGCCCAAATTAACCCTGTTACGTTTAAACTTGATTTGCCTCACAACCTTAAACGTTTACATCCTGTTTTCCATTGTAGTTTACTCAAGCCCTACCTGCCGTCGGACCGCTGGCATCCCCAACCCATTCCACCACCTCCGCTCATGATCGACAACCAGCAACACTTCGAGGTGACATCCATCCTCGACTCCCGACGCCAGCGCTCCGCTTTACAGTACCTCGTCCGCTGGAAACATTTCCCTCATCCTGAATGGGTTGCTGCTCCAGACGTGCTTTCCCCTCGTCTGCTAGCCCAATTTCACTCTGCCTATCCTGACAAACCTGCTCCATAGTCTTTCTTTAGGGGGGCAATATGTCATGTTCCCATTTCAATGTGCTGTTAACATTGTAACGTTTCACATGTCATCTTCTGTTCCGTGTTCCTTCACCCGGGGTTTTTCCATTCCTTCACCCTCCGTTGTTTTGAGGGCTTGGAATGTATGTTTGGGTTTGCGCTCCTGCTCAAGGTTACTTTCCCAGGCGCGTCTAACGGCTTCTAGCACCTGGGAGGGGGAGCGCCCCGACGAGGGATGGGGCGGAACTTGCTCACAGGCAAGGCTTTTAAGTTTGTATTTGGCGCGCTTTTGCTCATTCTCAGCTTTCTCTGTATTTGCATACTATTCCTTTAATAAATCAGTTATCTTTAAGCCCGAGCTTGTGAGACTGAGTATTTGGGATTAGGCAACCGTTACAAATGTCTACTGCACCATTTTCCCCCATCTTACTAGGGTCAGAAAATTTTGAATTAATTAGTGTCCAAAATTTCTCCAAAGTATTGCAGGCACTGAGCCTGTCTCAAGATGCTGTTTTCCCAGTTTACCATAAATTAGTGGTGTTTCAGGCAGCCTCAGGTGATCTAAATGCATTTCTGCATGTATTAACATGTCAACTAATTAAGGAAAAATAAAATTTTCTCTAGTCTGCAGGTTTGTCATTACTATTAGTATTTTGGTGAACATCCAAAGGACTGGAGCTTAGAATGAATGGAAGAGTTCTGTACTGATAGCAATTATTGTTGTAGCAGAACCTTAGGAATTTTCTATGTTCTTCCTTATTGGAACATGAAGGTAGGTCTCTGGTAGATCTATAGAAGTTGTCTTGCATGCTGATAGAAGCAAAATTTTACTTCAGTGTTTCCATACAATCTCTTGCCAAGTGATCTACGACAGCTTCTATGTCATCATTCTTTTAAAGCATTAAAAATAAAATACAGTTGATCCAGATTTGTAGGATCTCTTTGGCACTACTTTTTTGCATTGTTCTCTCATACCTGGTTGTAGCCTTGAGAAATTCCTGATGTTTTGATACTCATGTTGCATAAGGAAAGGCTTCAGACATCATATTTGTTCCAGGGCATAGCTCTGGTCACTGTCTCCCTCTTTTGTCTGATTGGTACAAAAAGTGGGAAAATTCTTGCAGTCAACCCCTGATGGGTGCCTGATTGACTCGACTGCCAGGTCAAGAGTTTATGGTTTAATGCTATAGATGAACCATACATATGGAAAACTCATTTGTAAAAAAAGCAAAAAGATGGAAAAAATGGAAGCCAGAGTGATCAGAAAGAGTTCAGTAATAGACCCTGGTAGTTGTATATTAGGTTTTTGGAACCAAGAAAAACCTTTTTATTCTCCCAAGCTTTAAAAGGCCTTTCAAGAGCTTTTAGAACTAGATTTGCTACTTTTTTGTTGTTTCAACTATATTTTTATTGATATTTGTTATAATTTATCTGAAATGTGTCCCAGAAACTGATGGAGAGCACAAAGACATAAACAAAGAAAATAATTCTTACAAAGAAATTACAAAGTTCACTGAAGACTGGTTGCATGAGGTTGCATTCCACTCCTTACTAACCTATCATCAGTAGGATCTGAATCTGTTTCTCTTTCAGCCGGGACACTCAGTGCTTCAGCTAGCTGAGAATTGCTGTCATAGACACGATAATGGATTGGCTGCAGTTGATGAGCATACCACTTTGGCTTATCACCGATCAGAGTTGGGTCAAACATATCTGTAAAAGAAGCAAGAAACAAGTAATTTGCCTAATGCCACATTAATATTAACATTCCAAGCTACATTAACATTCCAAAAACCAGACAAAATATTGAAAATAAAAATATTTCAGGCCTGAATAGGTATTTCAGATTCTTACTGGGAAGACAAATTCTATCACTGAACAGGTAAGATTTAAGATATACTGGGCAGTTAATTTCCCAGCAATATTTTTGTATCAGAACATCCAACATTAATATAAATCGGGTTAACAATTCACGATCAACACTTACTGTTGTGGATTCTTTGGAAAGCATAATTAGTGGGATTGAGAGACCATTCCCCAAAGTATTCTACTGCCTGTGTCTTGGACAATTTATCTGCAAAGGGTGTCTGCTTTGGTCGTGAAGCTAAAAAGGAATTGGCCTGAAATGCAACCACAGGCCGGGGGAAGAGGCGAAGTGTGCGGGTATGCATCTGGAATCCTTGTAAAACATTTGGTGAATTGAAGAATCTCACCATAGCAACCCTTTAAAAGGAAAGATAGGTAATTCAGCAAATAGCATGAAAAATGAAAAGGCACAAAGCATTCATGTATCACCAAAAAACTAATGCTGCTGCACCTCCAATAAGGAAATAGCAAAGGAATAAGTTTACTTATTCACTCTAATAATCACCAAATTGATTCCAGTCCAAAAGACATCAAATGAAGGTGTGCTCTCCATGCAAAACAGAAGCATTTTTCTACCCTTAACATGCTGCATTCAAGACATTGCCCACTTTTTCTAAAACAAAATTATGAAGTGAGCTGTAGCTCACAAAAGATTATGTTGTTTAATAAGATTTGTGAATCTGAAAAAGTGCTACTAGACTCCTGATTTTTGGTTAATACAGACTAACATGGCTCTCCTACAATGTCAGTATCATTTTGTAACTTTCTTTGCAGAGCCCAGAATATAGTATATAAATACAATCTTAAACCAAGACAGCAGCTCTGAAGGAAGTTACCTATTTTGTAACAGCTATCACAAATTCAGATAGTCCTTGACTTACGACCACAATAAGGACCTGAAAATTTGTTAAGCGAGGCAGTTGTTAAGTGAGGCATCACATGACTGCACCTGATTTCATGACATTTTTGTGGTGGTCGTTAAGCAAACCATGAGGTTCCCCATTGATTTTGCTTGTTGGAAGCTGGGAAGTCACGACTGGCGATCACGTGACCCTGCGATGCTGCAACCATCATAAATACATGCCAGTTGCCAAGCATTTGAATTTTGATCACATGACCACCGGGACGCTGTGATGGTCCTAAGTGTGAGGACCAGTCATAAGTCACTTTTTCCAGGGCCATTGTTAACTTTGAATGGTCATAAGTTGAGGACTACCTGTATCTACAAAGTAGCCACATTTCATAGAACACAGTGTTACAATAGGTTTATCCTAAGTTTTCATAGATAACCATATGTATATTATTAGAAGGTAATATAATTTTGGTTATCTTTTATTGTTAAATGGAGCACCAGACCTTCCCACCTAATTGGAAGTTTATTATTTACATTCAGCAAAAACACAGTGCTTCATCTCACCTAGTGGCCACATCCACTGAATCTACATCATTGCCATAGATCAGTGGGTTGAACTCTGTGGACGGTGTGGACTGCAGGTCATTCTGAGGTCTTCCCAGAAGCAGTGGGATTTCTTGACTTTCATGAAACTTTTCTAGGTTAAGAATAGGCTGGGTATTCAAACTCATGCTGGCCAAAGCCTGAAGAGCAATACATTACAAACATAATAAACAAAAATGGCATTCTTAATTCAGCCTTGTTTCATGGGCAATCATAACCTGAGTGTAATATTCTGATACCCTGGGATCATGAGACCTCAAGTAAGAACAAACTTGATCCTTCCTCTTCTTAATTGTTCATCTTTTCTCACATTTGAATAAAAAGGGGAAAATACACAAACTACTGTAAATGTTCTTATACAAAAAAAAGTTGCATGCAAAATATTCACAAAATCAATTAAATTTAATCAGAAATTGTCTGCATTTTTTAAATTTACCCTTTCACCTATTGAAGCATTTTCAGAGAAAAAGAGAAAATCTTAGTACCATTTTTTAAAAACATATGAAATGCTGTGAGATTCATTTATTTAAGAAACTATACAATACTCCAGGCTCAATAGCCTTGGAAAATAAACAAAAAGTAATCTAGGATTTAAATTCCTCTCTAAACATATTGTAAAAAAATTAGGAAATATGTTATTTTATTAACTTAGCTATTTAAGAAAGAAGATATGTGAAATGTGAAATAAACTGTATCAATAGTATCTTGTTATGTCCTAAAATACAAAAATTATATTCCACAGTTTTGTTTAAAAAGGACTTTTGGTGGGGAGTGCCTTCAAGTCAGTGTTGACTTCTGGCGATCGCCTAAACTAGTCCCTGCAGATTTCTTGCCAAGATTTCAGAAGTGACTTGCCGTTACCTTCTTCCTAAGGCTGAGAGAGAATGAATGACTTTGTGCCTAAAGCAGGACTAGAACTTACGGTCTCACGGGTTCTAGCATGGTGCCTTAACCACCACATCAAACTGGCTCTAAAAAAGGACTTATTCTGCAATAATTACTGTACTAATAAGAGAGTATGATCTTAACAACACCTTTTGAACCTCACAACTTTAGGCACAAACTGCATGCTGAATATGAATGTTGGATTCAACTTACGGTTTCAACTTAAAACTGCCTTAGAGCATGGGTGCCAGGTACCTCTGGACCATCTACTTCCAAATCAATCTATCTAAATGCTAAGAATATCCATTTAGAATGCACACACCATCAGATATAAGGCAGGTGGCAACAAAAAGACCTTTTCATCTGGTGAGAAATACACTCTGTAAAGAAGCTCAACTAGAGTTCCCTTTTTAGGCATTTATTAAAACAGTTTTTCCCTCCAAAACATTTTAATTTTAAACACTAATGATTTTATGATACAAAAATATGTATTATCAAAGTATATTTTATTACAATTTTTATTTTAAACTGTACTGGAAACTCACCTGGAATATGCTTTTATGAAGGATGGTATACAAATGCATTAATTGGATTAATACACATTAGTATTATTAATACAGATTAACATTACTGGGTAGTTATTTCTTGTTCTGAATTCTTAACTCAGCCAATTTGTTCTGAGATCCCAATTTTGCACTTTTAAAAGGAGCAGAATTAATGCATTCTCCCCTATACAGTTAGCCAGGGAAGCCTAGATTATGTAATGGTTGCCCTAGCCCCAAATACTCAGACTCACAAGAGGCTGCTAAATGAAATCTGATTTATTTAGAGTACTAAAGGCAGATACAGAGAAAGCTGAGAATGAGCAAAAGCGCGCCAAATACAAACTTAAACCCTTGGTGCAAACGTATCCCGCCTCCCTCGCAACAGTCCCGCCCGACACAGGTGCTAGCAATCGTCAGAGTTGCTAGCCTGGGAAAGTAACCTTGAGCGCAGTAGATAATAGAAATACATTCCAAAGCAAAGCCAAAAGATAACCGTTCCCATCCTCCCGAGAAAGATGAAACACGCATCCAATTAATGACATGCGAAACGTTACGATGCATCAAAGACATTGAAACGGCGAACATGACATACCGCCCTCCTAAAAATACACTTAGGGACCTGGTTTTGTGGGATAAGCAGAGTGGAAGCGGGCTACCAAAACAGGGGAAGCCACATCTGGTGCAGCGACCCACTCAGGATGAGGGAAATGTTTCCAACGGACTAAGTATTGCAAAGAATTGCGAAGGCGTCTAGAGTCTAGAATTTCTTTAACTTCGAAGTGTTGCTGACCATCAATCATGATGGGGGTGGGAGGTGGAGGTTGACGATGCCATCGGTCAGAAGGAATAGTCGGTTTGAGTAAGCTGCAATGAAAAACAGGGTGTAAGCGTTTAAGGTTATGAGGCAAGTCAAGTTTAAAAGTCACAGGGTTAATCTGAGCGATAATCGGGAAAGGACCCACAAACTTAGGCGCAAGTTTCTTTGAAGGTTGGGATGACTTGATAAACTTTGTTGAAAGGTACACAGAGTCCCCCACTTGGAATGCCGGTTGGGGGGCCCGCTTCCGATCAGCATATAGTTTATAATCTGCTTGTGCATCTGCCAATGCCTTTTGAATCATTGGCCAGGAGTCAGCCAGTTGTGTTGTCCAATCATCTGGAGTGACTGCACCAGCCGGAGGTTGTGGTAGATCAGAGATAGGTACAAAGTCTTTACCCAGGGCTACCCGAAAGGGGGTTTGGCCAGTGCTTTGATGCACTGCATTGTTGTAAGCCACTTCAGCAAATGGTAGGAGGTCTACCCAATTGTCCTGCTGGTAATTCACAAAAGCTCGAAGGTACTGTTCTAGAGTCGAGTTAAGCGCCTCAGTGGCCCCGTCCGTCTGAGGATGCCAAGCCGTGGATAGGGCTTGTTTCGTGCCCAACAGCTTGAGAAATGCCCGCCAAAATTGCGAGGTAAATTGTGTACCTCTGTCCGAAATTAAGCGGGAGGGACATCCGTGTAATCTGTACACGTGTACAAGGAATAGGCGAGCCAATTGACGGGCCGACGGAATGGACACGCAAGGGATGAAGTGAGCCTGTTTGGAGAAATAGTCTTTGACCACCCAAATGACCGTTTTGCGTTGGCTGGGCGGGAGCTCGACAATAAAGTCCATGGAGATTTCCTCCCAAGGGGAAGAAGGGGCTGCCACCGGTTGCAGCAGTCCTTGGGGCTTGCCCACCTTGCGCTTGGACATTGCACAAACAGTGCAGGAGGAAATGTAGTCTTTGACATCTTTACGTAATGTGGGCCACCAGAATTGCCTCCGAACGAGGTGCAAGGTTTTTACAAACCCGAAGTGACCTGCAAGTTTGTCATCGTGTGAACGGAGTAAGACATCTTTTCTGAGGCTTTCAGGGACGTAGAGGCGGTCGGATTTCCAAGCAAAGCCTCTGTCAAAAGTAACATTGTCTTTATTTGCAAGCAACCAAGTATCCGTTTTCAGTTCTTTTAGAAACTTTTGTTGCAACTGGGAGGGAATTGACAAAGGACTTGGCTGAACAGCGCTTGTAGTGGGCGGCTGCTGCGCGCGCGTCTGGCTTCGCGTCACAGCCTGCATGCCCAATTGAGGCGCCGTCCATAGGGTGCTTACCACATCTGGCGCTGCCCCAGAGTCCTGAGGTTGCCTTGACAAAGCATCAGCCAAGAAGTTCTTTTTCCCTGGAATAAATTTAAACTGAAAATTGAATCGGTTGAAAAATTGAGCCCAACGAACTTGTTTGGGGCTCAGTTTTCGAGGGGTACTAAGAGCCTCCAAGTTTTTATGGTCAGTCCATACTTCAAAGGGATGATTTGCCCCTTCTAACAGATGCCGCCAAGCTTCTAATGCAGCTTTTACTGCAAATGCCTCCTTCTCCCAAACATGCCAACGCCTTTCAGTCTCAGAGAATTTGCGGGATAAGTAGGCACAGGGCTTGAGGCATCCTGCCTCATCCTTCTGCATCAACAATGCCCCAATAGAATAATCGGAAGCATCTGCCTGTACAACAAACGGCTTGGAGGGATCAGGATGCTGTAAAATTGGCTCTTTGACAAAAGCTGCTTTCAAGCGCTCAAACGCCGTTTGACAAGCAGGCGTCCACCTCAACAGCGCTCCGGGATTCTTGACTCTCCTAGTGTCTCCCACCCCTTTGGTTCGCAGCAGCTCCGTTAGGGGCAAGGCAATCTCAGCGAATCCCCTTATGAACAATCTGTAATAGTTGCTGAACCCCAAGAAACTTTGAAGTTGCCTGCGGGTGCGGGGACTCTCCCAGTCCATGATAGCCTGCACCTTGGCAGGATCCATTTCTATGCCTTTATCAGAAATTCTATACCCCAAGTAGTCAATTTGGGTCTGATGAAGGGCACATTTCGACAGCTTAGCATACAATTCAGCCGATCTGAGTTTACACAATACTTGCTTTACCAGAGCCACATGCTCTTTCATGGTTTCAGTATAAATCAATACATCATCCAAATACACAAGTACACCTTTGAACAGATGTTCATGCAAAACCTCATTGATTAATTGCATAAATACCCCAGGGGCCCCAGCCAACCCAAACGGCAACACCTTATACTGGAAAGCTCCCAACGGGCAATTGAATGCGGTTTTCCACTCATCCCCCTCCTTGATCCGTACACGATAGTAGGCTTCTCTTAAATCCAGTTTAGAGAAGATCTTGCCCTTGGCCAGATGTGACAACATGTCCTTTATCAATGGCAAGGGATATTTGTTGGAAATTGAGACGGCATTTAATCCGCGGAAATCCGTACAAAGTCTCAATGTTCCGTCCTTTTTTGGGCGAAAAAGAACCGGCGCCCCCACGGGTGAATTTGCCGGCTCAATAAATCCGCGCGCCAGGTTTTTGTCCACAAATTCCCTCAACAGAGTTAGTTCCTTCTGAGTCATGGAATAAATTTTTGGTTTAGGCAATTGGGTGTTGGGCAACAGTTCTATGGCACAGTCCGTCTTTCGATGGGGGGGCAACTGATCGGCTTCCTTTTCACCGAATACATCAGCAAACATCCAGTACTCGGCCGGCAAGCCTTCCAGAGGAGAGGCCGGGTAAGGCGGAGTCGCAGCTGCCGCAACCCCCACCATCTCCTCTGGGGCACCCTTCCCCTCGGCCGCTTGATAAAACCCATCCCTAAACGTGATAGTTCGGTAGACCCAGTTTATGTGGGGGTTTTGCTGCACCAACCAGGGTACCCCCAACACCACCAATGGCCCCCCAACCGGAGCCACCACAAAAGACAGCTTTTCCTGGTGACTGCCCAGTTGCAAGGCTACATGCCCTGTAAAATGGGTGACCGGTTGGCCCCCTGCCACGGACCCATCCAGCTGAGTAAAAGCGATGGGTCGCTGTAAAGGGAACGTGGGGAGCTCCAAAGCCGCCACCACGTCGGGGTGCATAAGACAGCGGGAACACCCCGAATCAATCATGGCCCATACTTCCACAGTCTTGGATTGGGAGCCCAATTTCAATTTCACCATGAGTATGCGGTAAGTGCCACTCACCGATGGAGGCTCGCGCCCATCCTCTACCACCTGCCCAGCGGCGCCCTTTAGAGCAGGTGGCTGGCGTTTCCCGCCGGCTGCGGGATTTCGGTCTCCCCCTCAATTTCGAAGAACATCACATCGTCTCCCTCGGTTTCAGCCACCGCAGCTTTTTGCTTCCTCGGCAATGCAGGGGACTTTGCTGGCGGTTTTCCGGGCCGTTCCTCCACCTTTGCCTTCGGGCATGCTGCCACTCTATGCCCCTCCTTACCACATCTCAGGCACAAGCCTTTTGCGTACCGCTTCTCCCGCTCCTCGTCCCAGGGTCGTTGTCCCGGTTTTCCCCCGGTGGTCGATGGGCGGCTGGGCTTCACCTCCCGCCCCGACTTGGCGGTCCTCCGCTGGGCAAAGATCTCCTGGGCATGTTCAGCCCTCCCCGCCAGCAGGATCCACTCATACAGCGTGTATGGGTCGTCCCTCCCCAGGGACCAGCGCAGCACCTCTGTATTCAAGCCATCCTTGAAGAGCTCGATAATGGTGGCTTGGGACCAGTCATCCACCTTCCCAGCTAGCGCTTTAAACTCCAAAGCATAATCGGCCACTGATCTGAACCCCTGCTTGAGTTCCTTCAGGGCTCGCTTTGCTCTCTCCTTTGCTAAGGGGTCCTCGAAGTGTTGCTTCAACGCCCAGAGGAACTCCTCGAGACTGTCCAGTTCGGGCGCCTCCGACTGGCACATCTGGACATACCAGTCTGCCGCCCTCCCCTTCAGTTTGGTGGCAATGGTGATGATCCTTGCCTTTTCCGATTGGAAAAACGCCCCCCATTCTTCCATATAGGCTTTCGCGTTCGTCAGGAAGAACGAGAGTTTGGTCGGGTCCCCATCAAACTTGACAGGGAAGTCTCGCAGGCCGCCTCCCGCCGCGCTGCGCCCCACCACCGGTGCTGCCGCGGCTTGTGTTCCCCTAGCTTGGGGCGGCACGGGGCCCCGGGGCGATCGCCCTGGCGATGCTGCGATTTCCATCCGGACCGACTGGTCCCCTTCGCGCCTCCGCACCACCCGTCGCCGTTCCGGGGACAGCCCCTGGGAAGAGGGGGTTGAATGCCTTTGGCTTGATTCTTCCCGGACCTCTCGCAACGAGGTCACATCCAAGCTCAGCTGTTTCAATATAGCCTCCAACGAATCCATTTTGGACTCCAACACTCGGATCCGATCCGGAGTGGGTGAGCCCTCCGTTGGCTGCACCTGCACCACGTTGGGGGACAATGGGTATCTCTGCCTCCAGGAGGGACCCCCCGCTGCCGTGGCATCTCCTTGGGTCGTATCCCAGGTGAGCAGCTCGCCCGGAGAATTTACGGTGGTCTCTGGGGCCGTTTTCAGCCCCCCGGCTTCACTCTCCGACTCGGAGCTCGCCTCCTCTCGGATGGCTGACAGCTCCCCACCTTGGGATGGTCGGCCGGACTGCCTCACGGTCGAGTCCGGTTCCCCTTCCTCCATCATCATGATGTCGGGTTCAGTCATCGCGGGCTCTCTCCCTCACAGGGTTAGACGCTTGTCTTTCCTGGACAGGGGCCAGCGGAGTTAGGAACTTAGATTCTCAGCTTTAAGTAATGGTTGCCCTAGCCCCAAATACTCAGACTCACAAGAGGCTGCTAAATGAAATCTGATTTATTTAGAGTACTAAAGGCAGATACAGAGAAAGCTGAGAATGAGCAAAAGCGCGCCAAATACAAACTTAAACCCTTGGTGCAAACGTATCCCGCCTCCCTCGCAACAGTCCCGCCCGACACAGGTGCTAGCAATCGTCAGAGTTGCTAGCCTGGGAAAGTAACCTTGAGCGCAGTAGATAATAGAAATACATTCCAAAGCAAAGCCAAAAGATAACCGTTCCCATCCTCCCGAGAAAGATGAAACACGCATCCAATTAATGACATGCGAAACGTTACGATGCATCAAAGACATTGAAACGGCGAACATGACAGATTCCTAGAAGACTTAAGTTTTCATCAGCTCTTCTGGTTTCTGAAAACCTCATATGGCAGTTGTAATATTCACAAAATTAGTATCTTGTTATCTTGCTATATCACATTGAACACACAAAAAAACCTAACATTTTAGTTTCATGGATTGTACACTAAACTTTTCTCAACTTCAGCTTCTTTGGGTGTGGTCTACCCACAAGCCATGTGATTTTCGTCTTTTATTATCTTTCCTTTTTACTGTAGTTCATCATCTTCTACTGATGTCTGCTGCTAAAATTCCCTTTCTTTACAAAAGCCAATACATGAAAACAGACAAACAAAAAATTATCCAATGGAAATGTGAGGGAGAAAAAGGTAAAATAAAGACACCTTTTTTTCAGGCGTGAGCAGCTGTTGCTGAGTGATTGCAGTCATGCTAATCAGACACTGGAGGCAAGATGGAAGATCACATGACAACATCAGCGGACAATCAGAGCCAAAGACGAACACATGACAACATAGAGACAGATGGAGAAAAGTCTATTACTACTAATACCACAGATGAGAAGGGAAATAAAAAGGGAAAAGCACAGTTCTTGAAGGAGGCCAGGCTGCTTTACTCCCATACACCTGTTTGCAAACATTTTACCTTAAAAAAATACTGAATGCTACTAAGTTGAATGCACCACACATATTTATAACAATACACTAAGATCTGATGTTGTGACTGCTGTGAATGGACTGTAAAAAGCTTGTAAGTATTTTACATAAGTATTCACACATGCTTAAGATTGTTCCCTAGATTCACTACCATCATAAAATGCTGCATGGTAGTCATTTTTTCTTGCCTTGTTCTGTAAAAATAAGGTTTTGTATTTTCTATCTGCTGGAAGAAAACACACATTTTTATTCTATTCATATTGTTCAGATGTGTGGGAATGTTGCTGAATAGCCCCTTAAACTGTGGAGACAGAAATCCAAACAGATCAGAAAGAGTGATTGCAGATTCTACTGCCTGTTGATGGTTTGTTGCAATAGTTTACACAGGGAATCACAGTCTGTTAAATATAGTCCTGCTCTTCTTTGAGAGACAGAAGCAGCAGCTTTTGAACTGCTGCTGTTAACACTTTACCTACATACATATACATATACACACACAAACAGTATATTGCATGCAACATGCAAAAAGGAACAAGAAAAGGAGGAATGAGAAAGAGAAAAAGAGAAGACATAAACCCCCTATTATGAAATAAAAGAACTTGAAAATATGGATTTCATTGGCAGCTATGTGAATAGAAACAGAACATTAATGATGTACAAGGGGAAAACAAGTCAAATTAAAATCAAAAGGTTTAAGGGATACAATGAATGGGAAGTGTAAGAACAAAAGAATGAGCTTTGTGCAGTTGTAAAAGTCAAAACTGGATGTATAAAACCATTTTAAACAGAGTGGCAAAGCCTTTAATGTGGTTCTGAATGATATGAATGCTCCAGAGTTTGACACATGTCAGATGCAACTTATCAAAATGAAGGTTGAGTAAGGATGTGATAAACCACATCCAGTTTGAAGCATACACATTGGTAACAATTCAACAACAGCAATTCAAGATGATTTCAAAGCTTCATGACCACATCAAGATTGTCATGTGTATGATGGATCTCACATAAAACTCCAAGCCTCAATAAATAAATTAAATTTGGTATCACCATATATGACTGATTAGGGCCTATATAGGTACAATACTAAACTATAGTTAAGTGCTAATGCTGCCAAAATCCAAATTGTGGTTAATCTTAACTATGGTTAGTTAAAATAAGCCACATTTAATCCATACTTTATAAATTTGGCTTCTTTCAACTAACCATGATTAATATTAAACACAGTTTGAATATGAGTAACAAGCTGAACTGCAGTTAATCTAAAATGGAAGATGCTTCCAAGGTTGGCCTGAGGATCAATTGTGGTTTAACATTATGCTTGAGCATGATTTTCATTTCTGTTCCGTATACTATACCTTTCTAGGATACAAATTTTCACTCTGAAGCTTGTATCTTATCTAAGGTTAATAGAAACTCCATCATAAACCAATTATATAAGTAAGTAAATAAATATCCATCAGCTTGCTCTTTAAATATGTGAGGAAATTAATCTAATACAAGAGAACAGCAAAAGGGACAGGTGATGAGCAGAAATTGGACAAACTGAAAAAAGCAGAGGTTGTTTTACTGTCTTAACAAAATTTTATGGTGGTAACCCAATGTGTTTTGGACATGCAGCCCTTTTTCAACTATATAAAAGCTTTTCTCTCATCCAAAAACAATCCAGTATAGCACTGGAAAAAAAGTCATTACTAGCTCACAAAATGTTTTACAGCTGACCAACCTAATTCTGAGAAGGAGGAGGGGGAGGGGGATTGTTACATGCTACAAGTGACTACTCTCAGTCCTGATCCAAAGCCTTCCTTGTTGTTTTTCTCTCTTCAAAATCCCACATATTCTGACTTCAAAAGAAGCACAGTATACATCAAGAACATAATTCACAACAACAAAAAAATGTATACCTTCATGAAATAAGCAATACAGAACATAAACTGATTCTTGGTGGGGGGAGAGGCAATTTCTATTTTATGAAAATTAGGAGAAGTTAAAAAGAGGGAAGAAAACTATTACATAGGATGTTTGTTTCAAACCTAGTAAGAACTAGGGCTTCTCACATCCTCCTTTAATTACATTTTCTACATTCCAGTATCTCTTCAAGATAAGCTATTTTCTGAAGTAACTATTCATTTAGGGATCAGAGACTACAAAGAGCCTCAATAAATAGCCAGAGTCTCCTTGTTCTGATACAATAGCAATACATTTCAATTTTCTCCAAAATACACCTCTGATGCTCATAGAGATTTTCCCTCACAAATGCTGATATAATGATTGTGGAATGATGACCAACTTTGAGTTTGGACCTCTTAAGCTTTGGTCTAAATATCTGCTGTCCCAATACTCTCATCTTCTTAGCTTTAAAACTCCTCTTAACCATACTCACCAGTATATTAGCTTACCTGCTTCAGATGCTTTTTCAGTTCTAAAACTTCTGGTTCTGGCAAAGCAGGCAGTAATTCGGCATTTGTAGGAACAATGACCTGAAATCAAAATTTAAAAATAATATTGCACCAAGAAAAAGCCCTAAGTGGACTTTATGATACCATGGAAACAAGCTCAGTTAACAACCAGTGCACAGGTATCTGTTTACTGAATCTAAACTTTCCAATTGCCTGCTATAAAATGAATTCAGAACTGTCAAGCAAATTAGTTACTTTCTAGTCTGATAATTAAAAAATCCAACCTAATTACATCTCATTAGTCTACAATGTTTAAAGTATTCTTTCCAAGGGCAAATAAATCTCTGAAAAATTGAATAGATATCCTAAAATGTTAAACAACAGATCAGGCACTCCACAAAGCCAAGCCAAAAGAAAGTAGAAGTAAAAGCCCAGTTTTAAGATTGGCTAATATCAGCTAGGTGCTCCAAACTATTGTGACAAGGAGAGCAAAATAACCCATTAAATGTTAGCGATCAGGGAAATTAAGATGTTTTAGAAGCAGGAGGGAACAGGCATCCTGTGTTAGTAAAAACGATGTGGAATTAGAAAAATCATAATAATACCCCTAAATACTCCTCTAAATTACATTTATCATTTACCATATAAATAGGAGCTACTTACCTTGTTGGTGTCCAGATCCACCAGCCATACATCATCTGGCATTTTAAAGTCTAATTTATAAAGGAAGAAGCTTGCTGGCACTCCAATAATATAAGGTGTTGGGGCTAGAAGTAGCTGCATTGGGCAGAAAATATTAATAGAAGTAATTCAGATGAGAATAAAACTGTACATCCCATGCAAGGGCTAGATACTAATGTACAAAATATATTTTGGAAGAACATTTAACAGATGCAAACATAACTGAAAGCTGAGAAGACAATTAAACAGTTGGGGGACTCCTTAAACTTAGATTGCATAGGGTAGAAAAGATGTTTGGAAATGATCAAAGTAATATTGGTTTTGAGAGCTAGTTTGGTGCAGGTTAAGGCACCTAGATAGAAACCAGGAGACTGAGTTCCCATCCTGTCTTGGGCAAAAAGCTGGGCGGGTGCCTTCGGATCAGTCACTCTCTCTCAGCCCTAGCCAAAAGGCAATGGCAAACCACTTTGAAAACCTTGCCAAGAAAACTGCAGGGACTAGTCCAGGCAGTTGCCAGGAATCAATACTGGCTCAAAGGCACACATCGGTTTTTTTAGGTTATCATTAAATCAAATGTAAAACTCAGCTTATTTTAAAGCGATCTATATAGAAGAATGTGTAGAAGGAAAGAATTTAGACTTTTTTAAAAAAAGAACAATGTAAGCATTCTTCATTCTCACCAAGGGCAAGTAAAGAATAAACGGAAGGTTTCGGTAACAGGTCAATAAATACACTGAAAAAAACAGATATACATATTGGCTGTAAGAAAAGCCTTTAGTTGAGCCAAGGCAAGACTCCCCTCACAGAAACATTGATATACCTGTTCTGCAGAAGCCATGCAGGTAGGAAGGAGAGGAATCACTGGGAACATGTACTCCAACGGGTAGATCATAGCCACAAATGCCATCACAGACATGGACAGAGCATTATAGTCTCGAGACTGTAGTACTACCTGAACCCAAACAAAATTGCATTAACACAACCATAAAACAATGTTCTAAATTTTCTTATATACTACTCAGTTGTTTTCATCCCAGTGTTGCTTCTTCAATCAAATACTTTTTTGCACAGAAAGATGCAATTATGAAGGAGAACCTTTATCCCTTCTAGTACAACAATAGGAAATGATTTATTGTGACAAATATACGTAATCTTCCATGTTAAGGCACCACTGAAATGTTGTGGAAAGGCAATGCAGTTCTGACTGTCAAATTATCCACAATGAATCTGCCTCGTTATCTTCTCACCTTATGTTCCAGAAGAATGCAGGACAGCACTTGCAAACATGCATCCACACCTAAGAGCTCCAAGGGCAAATGCAAAGGAAAATCCACCAGAGAGAAGCGGGAAGGGTCAGGGAGGGCAAATGTCAAGGCTGGCTGCACTTCGTGAGGTAAGACTTCCACGTCCACACGCTTCTGGCCAGCAACTGGCACAGGTGAGCGAAGGAGCCGATAAATCCAAGCCTCAGTTTCACGCAAATCATGCAGCAAAGCACTAGATTTTTCCTCCACAAGAAGTGAGCCTGTGAAAATCCGCCACATGGTGTCCCTGTATAAAAATAACAAGATTAGTACATCTACATTTAATAGAACTACTGAGAATCCTGCAAAAGGTATTAGGCTATGGCATGGTTCTGAAAAAAAACAATGAAGACTCAGAAGACACTTTTTAACACTTTAAAAAACTTACATTGAAGGCTGCATACACACATAATACTAAATCAAGATACCAACCATGGTTTTCTGAACAAGTCATCATGCCATGGTGCATATATAACATTGAGCCATAGCGGGCAGGTTCATACATCACACTAAACCTAAAAGAATATTATATAAGAAGCAATGATAGAATAATTGTTTATAATGTAGAATCCATTTTATCAATTGCATGCAATTGTGGCATGCAATGATTATACACACGGTTGTTGGTGGGGAAGGCCATGGAACACAGGTCAGACTTCAGAGTATACATCTGAAATTGTATGTATTATATTCTCCTGATCTTAGTTTTCAGACTATGAAATGACAGACAGCAGGGCTAAAATGGCATACTACTAACGTTCTAGAAATATAATTCTATAAGCTTTTAAAAAATTCAGTCATTGATTAATTGAGCAGCCTTATAAATCAAAATTATAAGCTAATTATAAATAAATAAATAGTTCTCTTGTAATATATGTCATATTTCTTGTTACACTGATGTCACCAGTTGAAAGCAATCAAGGCTCAAACTAGTAAGATACTTTGACGTCACTCCTGGAATCTACCAGGTTTCACAGACTCAGTACTGCAGGAACTATTACAGCATTCAGAGTACTTTAGAAAAATAACACCCAATTATATTTTAAAAATACATTTTAAGTAACACATTATTCCTCAGCATATAGAAAGTGCATCTGAAAAGCACAAAGCAGTATTATTTTACTAAAATCCAAAGTAGGATTAAAGAACCATTATGACACACTCAACATAGAAATCAGTGTCCAAAATAATACTTCTCAATATTGTATGTTTGTATGTACTAACTTAATGTATTTTCCCTTAACTTCCTTGAAAAGGCTTCCATTCATGCTTCTATTATTTTTGGCCTATATTATCTTTGCATATCTTCCTTATAGTATTATCAAAACTCACAGAAGGAAAGAATAGAATACTGTAGCATCCATAAATTTTTGACATGGTGTTCATGTATCTTAAAGAGATCAAGTTTCTAAGAGCAGAACATTTTTAGGGAATCACAAAAATTCTCATGTCTAGCTTTGCATTCGAATGCCAGAATCTCTTAATAAACAGACACAGAATTTCACCATTCCAGTCTCTGTAGGAGTTAGAAAGTCAGAACATGACACACAATTCTATATAGCTTCAATGGCTGCCACTTTGTGTCCAAGCCCAATTCAAGGGGCTGGTTTTGACTTCTAAAACCTTGAAAAGTTTTTTAGTCTGAAATATTTGAAAGCTACCTAGACCATGGATAAAGTCTCCCCCATGTGAGCTTGACTCCTGGCAACTCTATACATATACTGTATCTATGTTGCTTTCCTGGCGACAATATGGAAATGGTTTGCCATTACATTCTCCTCTGATGTCTTTTTCAGATTTCTTGTCTAGCCCATAGCCCTATATACAATCCTTTGGGGGTTGAAGGCTGTGAAAGGGAAGTTTTACTCCTTCAGCTGTGTATGAATCTTGTGGAATGTTTTGAGGGTTGCAGATTAGCCAGATGAGGGGGAAAGTGTGATGAAAGGAGAAAATAGGCATGTAAAAAATATTTTATGTTCTTACACCTAAGTTGTTCTTTCCATAAACGCTAATTCACTTTTTCCAATCTTATCTGGCTTTTAAATCATTGATTAATGTTAATTTACACCTTCAGCCCCCCAAAAAGAGGAAAAAGAGAGGAAAAAACCCCCAAGATTTTAGTTTGGGCATACTATCCAAGTAATATAAACTGTGTCTCTAGAAAATAAGACAGCATGGTATAAAAAGTTTTACATCTATACTAACAAACTCTCTGCACAGATTCTGTGGCCTTCAGGCAGCCTACATATTCTCACATGAAAAGAGAAGGAAAAGACATCCTTCTTTTGTTAGGGAAATGGCCCATTATATGAAGCAGATTTTATACTCCTTTGTATCATTTAGATTTGGAATCAGGAAAAAAACCCCACTCCATCTCCGTCTATACCTCTGCACTCCTCGAGGGATTGCCAGCTTCTTGCCTAAAAGTCTCTCACTGCAGCAGTCCACTAGCTTCTTCAGAGTGTACAGACATTCACGAAAGGTAGAAAAAAAGGGATAGTGACTAAGAATGCAGAGTGAGGTCAGGGTACTGTTACGAGAACGATGAGTGCCTTTTGCTGATGATTTACTCCGAGGTGATCGATTTGTATCAGGAACAGACTCTGTGCTCTGTGGCTGCAGAGAGTCACTACTCTCTAAACTGTCACTAGCCCTTTCTTCTTGTACAGTAGAAGTATCCCCAGATTTGGGTGCCTTCTGTCCATCTCGGATGCGTTGTCCACCACTGCCTTCACCCTTCTCCTTGGAAATACGCTTCTGGAAGGACCGATAGAAGTTAACGCATATCCCATAGCGGGTGATGCCTGTATCTTTATCTGTGAGCGTGAAGACAAAGGAAGTATCATCTCGCAAGCTCATCCGCTTCTGCCGCACGCTTAAACATCCTTCCGGCTGGCAGAAAAAGACAACATCTGGAGGAAGGGGGAAATCAGTGTGGTCTTCTAGGGGATAACGGCGCAGTAGTTCAGGAGTCTGTGCCACACTATCACTACTTGGTTGCCTACAGAGATACAAATATAAAATTACTGAAATATATATATTACTGAGGTAGAAATGTCACACTGATACAAATCTTTCCAATGGAAATACCACAAATACCATAGGGTTTTTCTCTGTAAATGGGGATTGCAGGTACCATAAGTCTATCCTTGGGTTGCAAAAGGAAGAGGAATGAGTAATCTTCCTGACCAGCAATATGTCAAAGACAGTTTATGGATCCTGAGAAGTTTGGACAGAATAGCCAAAATATACACTCATGACTTGTATACTGATGACACCATAATGACTAAAAAAAATTGGATGTAAGGATAATAGTTGACTGCAGAACATAAATGGAAAATTAGGAAGATTAGCACAAGAAATAAATTTATGATCAATAACGAAACAGGTCCCTTTCTACACCAAGCAAAAAGAGGCGATAGGGAGACTTGAAAGTGTGAAATAACCAGTTTTTTTGCATTAGAGGTCTCCATCAAATTTTAAGAAGATGGACATTATTTTTACCTCAATATAAGAGAGTCAGGATGGGAAAGGACAACTTTCAGTAGAAGAGAATTATGCATAAATCAGTTAAGTGAATCAATAGCTAAACTGAAATTCAAATCAAAGAAGCCAAAACTCACAATGTAAGCTTTTAACTATACCACAGTAATTGCTTGGAAAAGTATTTAAATCACTAGCCATATAGATTATAAATTTCAAATAGTAATTGAACAACTAACTAGAATTGCAATATAAGTTGAATGCATCTCATTGGCTTTCCATAAAACCTTGAAGACCTGGTGGTTCCCCCATGCCTTGGTTTGAGATGGATGGGGCGCCTTGTTGGTTGTGTTTTTGTTTATTTTTTGTAATGCTGTATAGAATGGCCAGATTCCATCTTGTTTTGTTTGGGATTTTTATGATAGTTTATATTGTGAGTTGTCCAGTCAGCTGGAGTTGGGCAGTGTCTAAATTAGAACAAATAAATAAATAAAATACAGCAAATAGTAACACCAATTACAAAAGTCCTGCTAAAAAGTATACAAAGATTTAATTAAGGAGCAAGCTACATGTTACAAAACTATGTAAATTCCTAGCTCTGCTTGTTTTTTTTGTGAAAAGCAACTGTTGGAGGCTTCCATCAGCAATGAAAGAAGGACAGATGGAATGTGGGTGATCTTACTGCCAAACATTTTTCTTCCCTAAAACACCCACTCCCTTTTCTCCACCACAAGATAGAGAAACAGATTCAATATTACTTTTCCTGTATGGTAGGTAGATAAAAGTTTATATCACAACAGTTGGGCTATATGGTATTGCACATTGCTATTGTTGCAAATGCAGGTATTAAAAGGAGAAATGCGCTTGTAGAGTACCTTTCCCCCACACCTTTTCTTCTTGTTTGTGATCATAGATTCCACAGTAACTCACAAATGTGTGACATGCATCTTTTCCCTTTCTTAAATAATCTTATTTAATTCTTATTCCCAAGTGTAGGTTGCATTGGTTACTTTTTAGTAATCAAGTGCTTTAAGAAGTTCAAAGGCCATATTACAATATCTACAGGTTGTTTATAATGATGTTTCTCCAGATTCTCCAGATTGTTCATGTTTTAATCAGAAGAAATGCAGATATCTTGGTATACTAAGCATTCACATCAAGTTGGCTTTTAATAATTAAATGTCAAGCAATATCCAAAGCTTGCAGACATATGTGGGAGGCAACTGAGGTATGGGACACCTGCATCAGGCACTCTTCATTATTCAGTGTAGTGTGTGCATATATGATACTATAGGAGTTGCCTGTTATTTTGGATACTTTGTAGAGATGCTCATTAGTAAACATATATGTTGTTCCCCCTCCCACCTTTCTTTGGGCTGGTGATCAATGGTAGCAGCCATTTACTATTTTCTATACCTCTTTAAAGTTTTCAGAAGTAATGATGTCAGTTTAAAAACAAAGGTGCATCTGACTCACGCCATGGTCTTCTCAATTGCCACATATGCCTGTGAAAGTTGGACATTAAAAAAGGAAGATAGAAGAATTGATGCATTCAAACTGTGGTGTTGGCAAAGATTATTGAAAATACCATGGACTGCCAGAAGAACAAACAAATCAGTCATGAGCACTGACGGTGAGCAGGAAGGGGCCCCTAGCCAGGGGGGAAAATGCATGCGTAGTAGCGAGAATTTGAGCTGTCATTCAAAGAGACACAGAACAGACCCGACTTGACTTTTGGGGTTTATCTGTATGGGTTTTCTCACGCTTCTTCAGTTTGTTAGGATTTTCTGTCTAATGTAGCAGTAATAAAGCACTAGAGACCTATTCCTCGTCTCGGCGTGGTTCCTGCTTGTTAGGACAAATACAACCAGAATGTTCCCTAGAAGTGAAGATAACTAGGCTTAGACTCTCATACTTTGGACACATCGTCAGGAAAGACCGATCGCTTGAAAAGGACATCATGTTTGGTAAAGTCGAGGGCCAGTGCAAAAGAGGAAGACCTTCAATGCGATGGATTGATACAACTACCGCAACAATGGATGCAAACTTTGGAACAGTCAGGCATATGGTGCAAGACCGAACAGCATTTCGTTCTGTTATACATAGGGTCGCCATGAGTTGTAAACGACTCGATGGCAACTAACAACAACAACATACCCCTTTATCAGTCCATCATGATAATATGAATATATTTATCCTAAGCAAGTTATATCTAGGTTGTTGTCACTATACCTGGCTCCAATAATCACAAGGTAATCAAGTAAGCGAGGACAGTTCCTCTTCTTTTGCACCATGGTCTCGCTTCCTTCACTATGTCATTTCAATGAATTCCTCTGTCGTTGGTCCATCTAACATCCAGTAAGCGCTCTAAAGAGAAAGCCTCTGGAAATTGCAACATGAACCTACAAATAAGAAATATTCAATTCAAGATTAAATCCGCATCCATCATTGGTGATGACTTGATAATAAGTAGCAATCTGAGTAATAGGACAGATATGACAGCATCAACCTGACATAAGGAAAATAATGTATTCAAGAGTTTCCCCACCTCTTTTATGTCTATTTGGTAAATATAACAGGAAGAACTATATCCAAGATTGAAAACTGGTTCATTTGATAATTCCTTTACTTTAGAAGTAGAATTCCCTTGAAAACAGAGGCTTCCTCTTCTCAATTATCTGGATATTCCCCAAATTTCTGAAAAGTCCAAACTTTAATCAGAGGTTATATGGTGCAATCTTAGTCCCACGCTTTTTCTAGGCTTGGCATTGGAGATTTCCTCATCTCTTTGCCTGACAAGCCTATTTTGACTTCTGTAGCAAATGGCAAAAGATACATAAGGGGAAGGGTGTTCACAAGTTGACCTTATCTGTATCTTCACAATCTGACCTATGTGTCTGAGTCTCACCTGGCTTATTTTTAGTTAAATGAGTCTCTGCGTTTAAGACACAAAAGGAATTATTTCAGCATTCTGCTTATGTTCAGGAGGACATCATCCAACAAGCGCTCCTGATGAATTTAAATCTCTAATACTGGGTTCACAGCTGCTTCTTCCTTCTGCCTTTGTATTTTAAAAGGACTTAAGGGGCTGAAACGTCTCTTGTGGTAACCATTCATGACAATGTGTATTTTGTGTCTGGAAAGCATCCTAGAGCATTGTGAATTTCTGACATGAGGGGCCTACATTGACAAAACCTTCTGAAAATATCTGCTAGGACATTGCTGAAAACTGGGATAGATAGAACTCCAATGATATTAATCATGCTTATATTCTTAAATAAACTGTGATGAAAATGTACCCAACCTAGTTGTTGAATAGTAACATACACATAGTTGGCTTACTTCACTGCATTACAAACTTCAGCTAAAAATGTTCTTATAACTTGTTAAAATTGTAAGCATTATAATTTTTTAATGTTCAGTATTTTTGTGCTCATAGTTTGCATAGTTTCCTTTTTAATTAATTTTACAATGCTAAAATAATATACAGAAGAAAAATACAGAGACATAAAACAGTATTAATATAATAAAACTTCAAAATCAATGATGACAATAATTTTAAAAGAAAAGGAAAAAACAGGAGGGAGGCATGGAAAATTATATTATAAACAAAACAACAGCAAAATATTTAATCATATTGCTCCAAAGTCTTCTTCCTTGCCCTTTTTTGGAAAACCGAAAGTAATTCAAACATTAAGAAACTGCTGCACAAGTCTTCCTGACTCACACCTAGCAGTAGATGTCAGTTTCACCTAATATTAAACCTAATATTTTACTAGTTAAATATGCATAAATACTTGGGTATAAGGTACACACATCTCCTACACTTTCTAGTTTTAAATATTTTGAAAGAGAATTAATCCCCTGGAGATTTGCAAGGTAAAAACTGTTCCAGGACTAGGCTCTGTTTTAAATTTTGTTTTGTTTAATCTTTGTTTTAATTTTTATAGGTGATTTTATTATTTATTGTTTTACCAAATTGTTCTTACTGAAGGGGATACTGGTTTGGGTTTCTCTAGGAGAAAGAACAATATCAATAATTAATAATGATAATATTAAGCTTCACTGTGCATCGAAAGGAAAAGGGAGAGGGCAAGGAGGAGAAATACAGTCAACTTCCTAAATAGAGAAAGGTGTCTAGCCAAGAATATTTAAATGCATACTCTCATTAGGCTTGGAATGGATGCAGACGAACTAGGTTTAGGCATGGGGTCTTAAAATGTCATCAGAGAGGACTCTGAAGAGAGGAGTGGGAGAAATGGAAGTACTGTAATGGCTGGCAATTAAATGGATCTAGACAGTATTGACTAATTAAAAACAACTGTTTAGGAAGGCTGGTTGATAGACTGGGCAGTATTATGCTACTGAAAAATTATTGTTGGTTTGAGGAAATCATATATGAGCTGGGCATGATTTGGAGAATAGTGCTGAAGACCAGAAGAGCACAAGGAGCCATAGAGATTTGTCTACACAACACAGAAAGCTTTCAATGGAGATGGTGAGAGAATAAAAGAAGATCAAAGATTTTACCAACCAGAAAAAAGCCAGCTGCCTACAAAACTAAGAAAAAAAAATTGTCACCAATCTCTGTAAGTCCTCCTTTAGCTTCTTTAAGCTTGCATCATAATATGCAAATATGTATATTTAGAATAGCCAGGCTGGGAAAGAAATAAATGTTCTCAAATCACAGTTTAAACAGCTTATCAGCCAAGCTTAGGAGGAAAGAGGATCACAGTGGAATGCAATGCAATTAATTTAAAAAGCAAACAAAGCTAAGAAAATAAAACAAATAGTGCTTCTCATTTTAATATGCTTCTTAATAAAGGAATTTTAAAAACCTTTAATGGTGTTTTGCACTGAATTTCTATCAAATCCTAAGATGATACAGGGTGCTCTAGTCACAAGGACAAAATAACATAGGCTTTAGGATATTCAGATGCTTTTTGAATTGGAAGGCACAATCACATTTAGATAGCCTTTAAGCACTCACTGATTCTCTGATTCTCCATTCAGTCCGTTGATATACTGTACTGCCCTGTGTAATTAAGATGCTATAACTCAAAAGTATACCATATGATTTCCAATACCAATATTCGATTAACATGCATTCACACCCTCAGCGTGTTTATCAATTCCTTTTAACTACTGTACGTTTTTATTTTACATAGGAAGTTCCAAATAACATAGAGAAGTGTGTATAATAAAGTGGAAACAAGATCTTTATGCTCTTTAACTATTTCTTCAGATCACATTTGTTATATTTCTTATATATTTGGTGTTGGACAAGTGCACTGAGGTTCACCAGCAAAGATCTGAATGCTAGCAAGGCTGCAAAGTGGGTTATTACTGTTCATGTGGAACTAATTTCCTTTGAATTTCATCTACTTATTTATTACTTCAATTTATATAGCCACCCATCTCAAATATATTACTCTGGGCAGCATACAACCATTAAAAACAAGACAAAAGGCTATGATAACCCAATCACAGTGCGTGATGGGTTGATGCTCCTACTCATAGAACACCACCATAGTCTGGTTTAGTTAACTTTTCTAACATCTGTGCAACTTGCCACATTGCATCCTGTCTGCATCTAGTGCTTACCTTAATTTCCCCTCTGTTTTCACTCTTTCAGATAGTCTTTCATGGATTAAAGATGCACTTCTTTATTTCTCCCAGTTTCTACTGGGAGTTGCCTCTTCTCTATCTGTCTGAATGTGCATTTCCATCCCTCTACTTTTTTCCTTTGCATGTTATAGCTAAGTTGAATTCACCTTTTCTTTCATTACAGATAAGCCATAATTTTTATCTGTAAATGTACCGGCAATAATTTGTGGTCCCTTAATAATTACTTTAAATTGAACTCTGGATCTTTTTGTGGTTAATTATTTCAGTCATAAAAGTCCTCCTTTTAAACCAGAGACAAACAATACTGTACATCTTTCACTAGGGTACTTGAGATACTATTATACATCAAAATTTCTTATCCAATTCCTTCTGTTATACAACTGTTCCACCTGAAACAAATGTCCTTTATTATATAGAGACAATTTACTAAAAAAGTTTATTATTTGTCATATAACTTGTAGCTCCAGATTCAGTCCACTAACATTGTGAACAATTCCCCTTGTGTATCTTAAAAATTCCATTTCACCATTAGGCCCTTGGCTTTTTATGTACTTGTGAATGCTACTTTCCATACTGAATATTGCCACTCTCTGTAACATCCAAATTAAGTTGTAGCTATGTAAATGAATTACAGAATACCAAGTTTTGGAGGTTTAAAAAAAGGGCACAGATGTCTCATCTCATCATCTGTGTCTTTTAAAATATCTTGCCCTGCCTTTATAGCATTTTATCAATATGTGCACTTCCCCGAAAGTATCAGCTCTAGTTCTTTAATATTTTAAAATGATTCTACAGTACAACATTGTGTATTCCTGCATTCCTCAACACCCATGCATACACATGCATTTGACTAATATTTTCATACACAGTATAGTTTATGCCTTCTTACAGACCATTCTAGAGAAAAATATACTATTACAGTATTTCAGTCAGCAAATGGTCTGGTCATTCAATTACTATACATATAAAGCTGGGTAACAGGAACCTCTGGTAATCTGATTCAGATCAGTCTCCATAGCAACTTAGCTTCTAGTCCCTAGATCATGGCACATTAGGACTATTTATAGAAGAACTTCACTCCCCCCATGCATAAACCTATCTATGAGCATCACCTGCACTACAAATAAGATTCACCTAAGTATATCTTTCTTGAGCCAACAATTTACTATCACTTTTGTGGCACCTCTGATACTGCAACTTTCTAACCATTAGGGCTTTTTCCATATATGACAGACACTATCAGCTTTTCTTCACATTTGAGCTAGATTATTGATCAAATGTGTATTAACCCACAATCTACTGCTTTCGTACCACACCTATATACGATCTGATCTCCCAGTACTCCTATACAATTTTATTAAAATTGCCTTCCAGGTAAAAGGTAAGTTAGAAAACTTCCTTCAAAACAGTCCATATGCAAAGGCCACAATAAATAAATCAGATTATGTATCTTCCTAATTTAACTGTATCTATATGTGCAGCTATATGTGCAGAATAGAATGAGGACCAAATCTGGTACCTTAATAATTTCTAGGAACGTTATTTAAAACACCCAAGGTGACATTTCCAAGGAACAAAACAGGAATTAGTTTGAGGTATTTAAATAGTGTAGAATATGTAATAGCTGTTAAGCTATCCTGAGAAACAGGGATACAATGCTGTCATGAGTAAGGATGGCGAGCAGGGGGCTCCCATCCAGACTGTCAAGCGCATGCGTAGCACTGAGGAACTGTTCAGCCATTCAAAGAGACACAGATCGGGACCGCCTTAACCCTTGGGGGTTATATGTCTGGGTTTTTCCCACGCTTCTTCAGTTTGTTAGGATTCCTGTTAAGTACTAGTAATAAATATTAGAGACCAGTTCCTCGTCTCAGTGTGTTTCCTGGTTGTTAGGACAAATGCAGTTACAGGTAGTCCTCACTTAATGATCCTAAATGGGGCGGGAATTTCCATCACTAAGCAAAGAGGTCATTAGGCGAAACAGCACATGACCACACTGCTTAGCGACAGCAGTTTCAGTAGTCCCAGCTGCAGTCATTAGGCAAGGACTGCACTGTCATTAGGCGAGGACCTCACACTTCTCCTGCCCTGCCATACTCACCTCCACTTCAGCTCCCACCACCACCTATCTCTCCCCATCTCTGCCCTTTTGGCCCTGAACTCCACCACTGCTGCCTACCCTTGCCACCCCACAACGCCCCCAGCTGACCTTCACTGTCTTCTTCCTCCCATTGCTGACAAATTGTGCTGAGCCAAGGCAGCTACTGGCCCTTTGCGAGGCCGCACAAGGCCTCCCCAAGGCTTCCAAAACACCATGTGAGGCCTACCTGCCATGTGAGGTTTCCCTGGGGAGGACTCCTCAGTGAAGACTTCCACGGCATCAGGGAGGCCTCTGCTTTAATGCTCTGCTTTAAATGATCTGCTTTAAAGCTTTAATGGCCACTGGAATATAACCACCACTTGTAATAAAAAAAAACAAATTAAGGAGCACTTTCATGTTTTCCAGGTTTCACACATTATATGGATTAGACAGGATCGACAGGAGCTATTATATTGAGAAACAATGCTGAAATATTTGTAAAATTTGGTCTGCTCAATTTGTTGCCCATCAATTCACCAATTATATTTCTTATAATAACTTTGGAAGATTTTTAAATAATTAATTTCAAAATCTTCCTCCTGACAGAATACTGCAAACCTTCTAAGAGCTTGGTGTAAGCCAATTTCAATAGAAGAATCACCTTATCGTTCACACATAGCAGAGCTGGGACAGGCTCCTTTGAAATAGCTATATACCACTTTATCTTCAAGGAGTTCCTCAAGAGGAGGCTAATGCCTGAAAAAATGTGCATGTCACAAAGTACTTGGGGGAGGGAGAGCAATATCCTTCATGCTCCACACTTTGAAACAGCAAACTAGTCAAGTACTCTACATATATTTGTACATTCTATCTACTACACTACACCACAGAGAGTGAGCATAGTGGTTCTGTGATACATCTGGTAATATAAAAAAACCATTTTGCCATCCAAAATTAGTGTTACGTATGCATTTATTTATCAATCATCACATGTTCATATTCATGTACCAGCCATCTTAGAAAGTAATAGTTTATCAACAGAATAGACACATTTATCCAGGTTAAATGAGTATCTACCCATATTGACTGAAACACAGTCAAGCTCCAGTATTTTCTCTCTAAAATGTATGTGCAGATATCTGACCAACAGAAAATTACCTTCCCTTGTTCTAAGTAATTTCTAGTTAAAACTGCAGTGTGAATGACAAACGAATACAGCTAGTCTTCCAATACTTCTCTTACTTCCCAACACCATCTATGTACCAACATTCCAACCTGTCTCACTCTTTTCAATGTGAGCCTGAGCACCATTCCAGGATAATAAAAGTTGAAATAACTTGTGAGACAGTTGAGAGATAACCACAAAATTCCTCTACAAATAAAAATTTTATTAGAAAACAGAATAAAGATTTCTTTACAGTAAAGGAATTTCAATTCTCTTTTCTTATTTCTAGAAACTATCTTAATATTTTGTTTTCTAATTCTAATATTCTGTCTTACCTTGGCTACTTTCTATAGTCTTATCTTACACTGACCATGCCATTGTTTTAAATGTTGCTGTATGTTTTTCAGCTGAATGCTTTGATTTTTCCATTTGTGTCTGATTCTTTTGATTCTTTTGATATATGCCCCCAGTCTCTACTGACCCACAGTCACTGGCATAACCTCTAATCAACTAGGTACTCAGTGGACGGTTAATGTCCCTGAAGCAGGTCTCTTCTATTAGGCTTCAGTAGCCGTTTGGGGGCTTCATTTGGGTGGTGGCGACCACCCTGGTCTACCTTCCATACCACTTTGTCTTGCCAACACCTGGGCTTCAAAGAGGCTAGCACTTGCCAACGCTAAGTTTCCTTGTTGCCTGTGGGCTGCTCCAGATCTGACAGTGCTGGAGCCACAAGTATTTTGTTTCTTTGACATACATTTTTTGCTTGGAGGGGTCTTTGTGTTCATAAAAAGTAAGGGTTGGAAAGGATCATGGAGATCATCATCTAGTTTAACCTCCTGCCCAGTGTAGGAATCCGCTACTACAGCATCCCTGACAGATGGCTGTCATTTAAACAAATACCCCCAGTGAAGAATAGCCTACCACTTCCCACAAAAATATTTTCCATTGTTGAACAGCTCTTACTGTTAGGAAACGCTTCCTGATTTTCAACCAAAATCTGTATCCTTTTAATTTAAGCCACTGTTCCTAATCCTTTCTTCTGGAACAACTCTAAACAATTCTGCCCCATTTTCTACTTGACAGCCATTCCAATGCTTGAAGACAGCTGTTCTGTCTCCCCAGCTTCTCATCTCCGAATTAAACAATCCCAATGCCTCCAACTATTTTTCATATGTTTTTCTCTCCTGGTACCCTATTGTCATGAGTGCCGTTGAGCTGAAGACATCAGCGCAATGGCACACATGACAATAACGAGGAAACAGGGGAAGGGGCTCAAGATAAGCAGCCATCAACTCACAAAGAAGAAAGAAGAAGATACAATGGCTAAGCGGATCGCGAGGCACACCCAAGCTGTTAGCGCTAGCGCAACGGAGATCGCCCAGCTGACAGCAATCACCGGATGAATAAGGAAACCGATGATGGGTGATCCCGGAGCGCCAGCGGGGCCTCGCAACCCCTCACCTACCGGCAAGACAGCATGTTGGACAAAGGGGGGATGACGTAACCCTGAGTGAGGGGGCGCTGACCGGCGCGGGGTATTTAAACCCCGCACCGGCGCGCTCCTGTCACTCTCAGCTTTTTTCTACAACTGGCACTACGCTATGAATAAACCAGAGCCGCTTCAACTTCCAGCTGAAGTTCATGCCGGGTAAAAAGAACTTCCTGGCTGACGCCCTTTCCCGACTGCCCCAAGACGAAGAGCCCGCCCCAGACACGATTGGGACGGTCCTATCCGCTTCCCAACTGGGGATGGCTGTGACCACCCGGAGCGGCGCTCGGAGGCAGCACGACTCTACGGCGCAACCGACGGCGGGACAACCAGTGACCAGACGACGCCAACCGCAACTACCAGGGGGGATACGCACGGACCTCACCGCCGCCCTCAAAACCGACCCCTGGTTCCTGGCAAACCCCGACAAGGTAACGATGGCACAGGACCTGGCATGGGGGGAAGGCAGAATCTATGTCCCGGACTCGCAACGCCAAGCGATCTTGCATAGATCCCACGACACCAAGCAAGCGGGACACTTTGGGTTCCTTAAGACCCTGCACCTAACAAGGCGTCAATTCTGGTGGCCCGCGCTAAGACGGGACGTGAAAGCCTACGTAGCGTCCTGCCCAACGTGCACCAGAGCCAAACGGGCACCAGGCAAGCCCTCGGGACTTTTACAACAGGTGGCGGAACCCTCCCGCCCATGGGAGGAAATCTCCATGGATTTTATAGTAGACCTCCCACCCAGCCAGAAGAAAACGGCCATTTGGGTGGTGAAAGACTACTTTTCGAAACAGGCCCACTTCATCCCCTGCACATCGGTCCCGTCCGCACAACAACTAGCCAAACTCTTCCTCATCCACGTGTACAGGTTACACGGATGTCCCGCACGTGTGGTGACCGACAGGGGCACACAATTCACTTCTAAATTCTGGCGGGCCTTCCTAAAGCTGACGGGGACCCAACAGGCCCTATCCACGGCCTGGTACCCCCAGACGGACGGAGCCACAGAGGTCCTCAATGCCACCCTAGAACAATTCATACGCTCATACACCAACTACCATCAAGACGACTGGGCCGAACTGCTCCCGTTCGCCGAAGTCGCATACAACAACGCCGTCCACACGAGCACGGGGAAAACTCCGTTCGAGGTAGTCTCGGGGCGCAACTTCGTCCCCATACCGGAGCTACCACAACCCCCGGGACCCCAGGTGGACGCTAGTGACTGGGGACGGAAGATTGCGGAATCGTGGCCAATAATCACGGCAGCGCTGAAGGAAGCACAGGCGGCCTACAAAGAGCAGGCCGACAAGCACCGGTGCCAACAACCGACGTTCCAGGCTGGGGATATGGTCTACCTATCCACCAAATTCCTAAAGTCGCCCCAACCCTCGAAAAAACTGGGGCCTAAGTACATCAGGCCGTTCCGAGTCACACAGATAGTGAACCCGGTGGCAATACGCTTGGACCTGCCACACAACCTACGGAGACTCCACCCGGTATTCCACACCAGCCTCCTGAAACCGGCAACTACCTCTCGATGGCACCCAAGCACGCCACTGCCCTCACCGGTGATGATCGACAGCCAACATCACTTCGAAGTAAGGGACATACTCGACTCCCGCAGGCAACGGGGAACTTTACACTATTTGGTCAGGTGGAAACACTTCCCCCACCCAGAATGGGTGGCGGCGCACAACGTTAACGCGCCTGACCTGACCCGGGCTTTTCACCGGGCGTACCCCGACAAGCCTAAGGCGAGACAAGCAAACCGGCACCTGCATACCCCCTCCCCCGCGGCCCCCCCCGCCTACCATGCCCCAAGGGAAAGGGCCCCCCCAAGCCCGCGACTTGGGTGGACCTCCCCCCCCGGGACTCACCCCCCCCGCCCTGGGCCCACGGGGGAGTGGCAATCAAGTAAACAGTGCATACCTGGGGGCAACGCCCAGGAGCACACATAACAAAGGCGACGCACTTAGAATAAAAATAAGGGCCCTACCTGGAGCTGATAAGCACCCGACCAGCCACGCCTCTCTCCTCGCCGAACTGAGCCAAACAAGCAGGGTGTGGCCGGGGCATGCGCACTGGGAACACACCCTAGATGGACACGTGGTAGAGGGCGGAACAAAGGGAGGGGCGAAAACACTCCGGCGGGAAATTCAAAAAAAAAAAAAAAACCATTTTGACAGCTCTCCTGGTAAAAAACCGGGAAGCCAGGGGGGGGCACTATTCGGACAGGGGGCAGTATGTCATGAGTGCCGTTGAGCTGAAGACATCAGCGCAATGGCACACATGACAATAACAAGGAAACAGGGGAAGGGGCTCAAGATAAGCAGCCATCAACTCACAAAGAAGAAAGAAGAAGATACAATGGCTAAGCGGATCGCGAGGCACACCCAAGCTGTTAGCGCTAGCGCAACGGAGATCGCCCAGCTGACAGCAATCACCGGATGAATAAGGAAACCGATGATGGGCGATCCCGGAGCGCCAGCGGGGCCTCGCAACCCCTCACCTACCGGCAAGACAGCATGTTGGACAAAGGGGGGGTGACGTAACCCTGAGTGAGGGGGCGCTGACCGGCACGGGGTATTTAAACCCCGCACCGGCGCGCTCCTGTCACTCTCAGCTTTTTTCTACAACTGGCACTACGCTATGAATAAACCAGAGCCTGCTTCAACTGAACCAGTGTCTGTGTATTACTCGGCGGTAGGCAGTGCATGACACCTATAATCTTGATTGCTGTCCTCTGAAAATGCTCTACTTTGTCAATATCCTGCCTAAAATACAGTGCCTTGAACTATACACAATATTCTAGGTGTGAATTACTTCTCTTGAGTTTGACACTATATTTCCATTGATAAGCCTAGGACTGCATTTGGGGGCTTTTTTTGCCAAACCCCAAATGCATCATACTGCCAAACAAACAAACCACTGAGCTCATGTTCAGCTTGGTGATCCACCAAGACACTCAAATGTGATACAAAGAGGATAGATATCACCAAACTTACCAACCACTGTGTTTATACAACTACCCAATCCTTTTGGTCCAGGGGTTGCATTTGGAATTAGAGAACATGATACCTGCAGCATAGTTTCTTCAGCAGCGGCCGTTCAGATAAATTTCACCTTCCCTTCCAACACTTTCTATAGCTATCTCACACTCATTGGTACAGACAAAACATAGCAAATTGAGCATATCCCCCCAGCCAAAACATGTATCCCCAATTATGAGAAAAGTTGTTGCAGTTTTGTTTTTATCTTGCAGCAGAAAAAGAATTAACAGTAGGAACAATTGACTTGGAAGCAGCTTCTTTTATCAAAGTGAATCCCTTAATAGGGATTAGAAATATAACAACATTTCTTAAAACATTCATTTAACTGGATCATGAATGCTTAACCAATGAAAGAAATTGATTTATGTTTGAAACTACTCACATCAAATCCAGGAATATACTAACATGTGTAAGGTAATAAACTTGATTCAATAAAGGAAACTTTCAGTTTTCTGCAGTCTATGAAAAAGATAAATTATAAAAATGAATCAGAGGCAAATGTCAGGCTCCCTAGGCTGAAAAGCTACTAAGATACTCAGCATGGCACAGCTAGGTAAGAATTTTTATTGATGAAAAATAAGGAAGATTTTTTATTGATGAAAAGTTGATGAAGCCATTTTAAACAATTGTCTTCAATGAACGTGAAATAGAAACCCTTCTTATTTTAAGAGTTGAAGCTGATGAGGTGGAAATGTCTGAGAAAGTTGTTTAGTAAACAAGGGACAGATAGCAAAAATCCTTAAGGCTGGGCTGTAGTCACAGAGCCATGGACTTGGAAAGGTTGGAGGAAGAGACTCAGGATTCATACCTTAGGAGTAATATATGTAAGAGGTAAAATTCCTGGGTGTTGTCAGGTGGAAAACTTTTTATATGTATGGCCTCCTAATTCTATGCAATACATCTATTTACCTAACCTTCTTGAGTCTGTTTAAGAATAAACAGACTCAAGGCCAGAGTGGGAAGAAAGTCTAATTGCTCTACCTGATACAGTCTTGGCACTTAAATAATTATCAATGTGAGTATATTTCTTTTCCCAATTTTTCATTATTAGGCTGCAAGTGGAGATAACTGGGTTTAACTTCAGAAATCTCCATTGTGCAGATGGACAAGGAGGGGCAGGTGGAGGGAGAAGGGAATGAAAATGGAAGGGCATCTCCTCTTCCTATTCACACTCGCTCACAGCTTCTTGAGTCTTCCATCAATATCCAAGCACACCTGATTAATTCAGTTATTGATACTGGGGTGCCTTGACAAACTAGTTCATCATATATTTCATTAGACAGTCCTTCCTTAAACTATTCAGTTGTGTCTCTCATTCTAGTCAACTTTCTGATCCAGCAGCTAAATTCTGTTACACACTCCCACACCAAATACTTTCCCTATTGAAGTTGGCAGATCTCACAGTTGACTGTCAGCTACCTGAGAGGATCCTTGAAATTAGCTCTCAGGTATGCCAGAAAATTAGTGTAATTATCCAAATGTGAGTAATTAGGGGTTTCCACTTTGCAGCTCCCTCAATCATTAGGCTTATCAAGAAACCAGAACAGGCTTGATTGGTTGGGAAGTCTTCTCTCAGGAAGATACACAGTTCACTTTGAGCAAGGAAGGCAGTAAATTTGCTTGGTTCCCCATTTAGCAATGAAGTAGTAATATTGATGGTTAACACTGTTCCATCTGCTGGATAACTGGTTCATGATGAGAGTTATCTGGTCTTGCATCACCTATATCTGCAGCATTATTTTTCAACATTCTTCCAGCATTTATTACTGCTTTCTCAGAAACTAATATTCAGAACATTCATTTTTAATTTGATGTATCACCATTACTCAGTTTTATCCCAAGCATGCTCATGCTATTGTATGTAAGCCTGGATTTCTATCCTGCAAGCTGATATACTATTGCCCGTATCCCACTAACTAGGAGATACATGCAGAAAAAAGGAAATGTAATTTTATGGTGCATACTCAAGACCCTAAAGAGCACATTAAGATGTATTCAGGAAAACTAAGTAAATAATTTTATATAAAGTATCATAGCATTTATAATTATGTCCAAACTGAGGAGGAATGAAGGCAATATGCCTTTGTTCCTCTTTCTCTTTCTTGATTCAGGGAAGAGGTTGTTACCCACTCAGAATATAAAAAGGAATGCCCATATGTTCTTCTTCTGCAATATTTTGGGAATGTCCATTCCTGTTCCCAGGCTCAGAGAATTCCATTACAGCATGCCTGTTGAAAAGAACTGCATACCATATTTTCCTGAAGGAAAGATGAGGGTTTTTTCCCCCCAAAAATAATTTTCTATGAATCAGGAAGGGAGGTCTATTTAAATTCACTGAAAATATGCAATAGAGGAAGATGCTGAAAGTGACTGATTAGGCAAAATGTTCACACTGGTTGCAAGGGAGGAACTGGAGAAGCAAAATGGATGACAAGCACACCATCCCTGCCCTCTTGTCATTCTATATCAGGTGTTTGAATGCTTGCAGTGGAAGGCCTGTTCTGTCTACAAAAACTCTCCATATAAATAAGAACCCTGGAAAATCAGGATCTTCAACTGGTGGAACAACTCCATAGATAGAATGGCTCTTCATTTCAGACACTTGCCAAGAAGCAGCAATCTTTATTGCAGTCATTAACCAGCACATAGACACTTGTCTTATAGACATGGAAAGAAATGAAAAGAAAGCAGGGATAGCATGCTCCCTGAAGAGAAGGCGGGTTTAGCAAGTTGATCAAACAGAAGCCATAAGCATACTAACCTAGAAATAAGAATTATTGAATACAGTGGGATTTATTATACAATAAATATGGAAAGGTTTCCAAGTACTATAGCCCAGCACAAAGGCATCAACTGATTCATTTCTTTGCTGTAAACAGAAAGAAAAAAACTCAATATCCTAAGGATCTCTTCCCCAATTTCCACCCTGATTTACATGGGCAATCCAGCTAAATAGATCCATTTCCAGAAAAGCAGCAGTTTATGCATGTGTAGCTAGGAGTAAAAGCCACTGAATTCAGTGGGACATAGTTCAAAATAAGGTTTATTTTTCCAGAGTTCCAGTCCACGGTTCTGCACTCTTGCTCTTTGAATTTGTCGAGAATGGTTTTATATAAGAAAATGGTTTGAGTCTATGTATTAAATAAGGTATTAATTAACTTTAGAAATGGAACATCTTATTTTACAAGCAAGTAATTTTAATCAATATTCATTAATTTTAATTAATTTCAATTCAATTTCATTTTTTGTTCTAGGACTATTTTTTGGATTGTGATCTCTTCCCATTGTTTATTAAATGCAAACATATATGCACACATACATGTATGCATGCCAGATGCTGTGTGAGGGGAAAAATCAAAATTTGTTTAATTGGGATTGGGTAATCTTAATTAATACAGTAGGGAACTAGGCAGTTGTGCGTTTATAATACTTTATTATTCTTCCTTTGGGGGAGGGGTGGCTTAAATCTTGAGTCATCTTCCTTTCTGATGAAAACTGTACGTATCATAGACAACTTACTCTGCCTCAAATTATTCCTATCTTGCCTTGCCTCTATCACCAAGATAGGCTATCTACTATCTCTAGACGGCTTCAGACAGCATAATCAATAACAAGGGCTTGTGGGACTTGGTAAAATCTTAAGCAGGATTCATCCTAATACTTGGAGAAATAAGTGCTTAGGCTGTAGATGGCTTTAAAAGCAATGACTACCATCTTAAATTTAGATTGGAAGCATAATAGTAACCAGTACAGTTAATTAATATTAGCCTTATATCCTCCCTCTTTCTCATTTATCTGTGCAAAACGCAACAGGGCTGCATTTTACCCAAGATGAAATTCAGAAGATCTTTCAATAGCAGCTCTCACTATTGCAGAGAGATTACAAAGGTATCTATAAACAGCCCTAAGCAAGATCCACACTGGAGCCCTTTCAGATGTAAGGCAGAAGCCAATTTCATCAATTAACTTTATTTTAATTCACCATAGTCAGTTTCATTCCATTCTAACCACTTTCATAACGCCTACACAAAACTCCCAACTTGATTTTCCTTGCTTATATTCTTTAGCCTGTAGCTCAGAACTGAAACTATTTCAAGTTTGAAACACATTGTACTGGCACTATACAGAAACTATAATTGCCCTCAAAATAATCATAAAACAGTACAAGAAGAAATGAATTTTGAGGCAAACAGTATAATGAGGATAGGCTGAAGTATATATTGTGTTCCAAGTATATTCCATTGGTGGGATATAATAGCCGGATAAATCCACCCATTAGTCTCCAGGAAAAGGCATATCAGCTGACATATAAGCAGTAACTGATAAAAACAATTACTTAATACAGCCAAATCAGAGATAAGAAGTGGTGACTTGTCAGCAGACTACTGTCTTTTGAACAATTATTTCATTTAGAGGGATTTTATGGAACAATTCTTTGGTCTATTCAGAAGCATTTATAGCGCAGCAACTTCTGTGTATCATATACATTTTGCAAAAGTTCTATAATTCACATAAAAATACATATGCCACTGGTCTCTATATCACTTATATCACCTAAAATTTCTTCATGAGAAGTAACCCTTCCATAATAGCTCTGTCCTGATGATTTCCATTTCCACAGAACTCACAGCAAAGATTCTGGAGTCTTTTGCCAATTTACTGATTAATATTTATCTAAATATTGAACTGAACAGAATTTATAAACCGGAGCTTGCTAAAAGTGTAGCCCACCACATGTTAAAACAAATACATTCAAAGCATTTTTCTTCAGAGAAAGTCAAGATGTGTCATTAATTTAAACACAAAAACCAAATGGGAAGAAAGGACATATGAACTACAATTAAAGCACATCCTATAAAGAAAATATATTCTCATGACATTCCTGCTGAGAAAAGAATCCTTAAATATATATAAATATATATGATTGTTTTTTTAAAAATATTTTGTGTTGAGCACATTTACCTCAATTAAAAGAATGTATATAACACCTAAATCAGCTGTTTCAAGCAAATGATCTGACTGAAAACATGCAACCAGCTAAAAACAGCCTATATAGGACAAACTAAAACAAACTAAAAAAATCTTAGTAAAGTGCAAGGCAGTTTGGAAATGGCGAGAGCAGCTAATCTCTTAATTGGAAATGGGATTATAAAAGCTATACAGTATGTAGGCCAAAATGTTTTTCCTTGCCTGTCTCTTCCTTGCCGATAAAGGAATTGAAAGGGCCTATTTGTATCTCATTTATACAGTAGCTTCGCATATTTATACGTGTGATTTTCCATATTTTGTGTAATTCTGCATAACTTCAAACATACAGCATATAACAACATCTAAAATGTTCATGTAATGATATTCACAAGAGTGATGGGTTTCCTGATACATAATCGTCTGCTACTATGTAAATGCAGAACTTAACTTGTATTTATAGCTGCATATAAAATACACAAATGCTCAGATATTAAAATAAATCAAACATTGCAAAGCAGCACCAGTGTGCATTTGTATTACAACAGTTAGTGTAAATAAGACATGAAAATCCATTCCTAATTTTTTTCTCCATCCCTTATACAGTAATTTCATCAGGGGGGTGAGGGGGGTTAGAAAAGTGAGATAGATAGTTAATTAGCATTTTTAAACTATACATAAATGTATATCTTTTGATTGAAGCAGGTAAATAAATAAATAGATAGATAGATAGATAATTCTTTCCAGGATATCTTCTCTACTTACGAAGATAGCAATGGAAATTTAAAATACGCAAGTCATACACTAAATATTAAGAATGCAAACACTGAACTCCTGTGCTATTATTTATTATTTTAAGGCAACAACTCAACAAATCAAGGTTTTGATTTGAACCTGTAAAATTTGAATCTATTGATACTCCAGAAAGGCTATCTTTAAAGATATTCAAAATGACTGCCTCACAGTTGTGGAAAACCTATTAAAGATTCACCAATGTTCCAGGATCTAAGAATTTCCATAGTGGATATTATGCACTTTTGAGGGTTTCATCACTTATTTCATAACTGAATGTTATTAATGAAGAATAAAATGGAACAGAAAATTGAATGCCAATGTAAGTTTCATAGATGCAAATCAAAAGACAAATGTATATGTTTTAACAAGATAATATCCTTTTATAGTTTGGCACCCATAAATATTTTACACAGGAAAGAAAGCAGAATATATTCTAGCACATATTGTATTATTCAGTTACATTACAAATATAACACCACAAATGATTCATATGTAAAAAATATTCTTAAGCTAATAGGGAATATATTATTTTTTTATAATTTATTTTGATAAATAAGATTTATCACTCTAATTTTTCCAGACAGACTTTGCTAAAAAATTACATGTATGCTGGAATCTGTAGATGCAAGATTAATAACTAAATCCTACAGAGGTTCTACTCAGAAGTTGACTGGAAGTACTAGTCTAAATATTTTTAACTGCTCAAACATCTTATTCTAAAAATCACTCAATAATAATATAGTAGAAGCATTTGTTTTCTAGTGAAGTTATTTATGACAAGCTTTTAAAAAGCCTACCATAGTTCCAGATCCAGTAATTATTTATGTCAAATAACTTTATATGACACTTCCAAGAAAAGTGAAATATATTGATGCAACTATATGCATGCTAGAGACCTAGTTCTCTGTGCCTCAGTTCAGGACTAACTTATCAATAGCATTTACTTTCAAATACATTTCCTCCTCTTCCAGATTGCTGTAGCTGTGAGAAAACATCCATCATTCCATGTTAAACATTCTGCAATTTTCCAGCTGTACAAACTGCAGCCCACAAATGCAAATGAGATCATTCACCCAAATTTTCTGCATGGAATAGAACAGAAATACATTAACCAGTTTTTCAGGTTCCTAAATATGAAACCTCAGGGACCTCTGGAATAACATAAAACCTTCCAAAAGAATATGTTGGGGCTGTGGGACCAAAGAAGGTATCTACTGAAACAGTAATGGTATTTTCAAGGTGCAATTTTTGGTAAATTCTCCTATCCATAATCCTGGATAATGAACCATTATCTAACCACACTAGCTGGTTTACACAACATCCTGCCCAAACGAAATTTCATCCTAGCCTAACCTACCCTCCTGCAAGACCACAGACAGAATTTAGGAAAACAAGTGCAATGGTGGTGCGCAGCTGCACTAACTAGCCTTGAAGGACAGACGACCAAGGAAGGAGTTTGCCATGCGCATATTTAGCATGAAGGTTTGTATGGTTTGTGTGCCTATACAAAATTCAGATAAACCGTGCACGCGGTCATTCTCTCTCTCACACAGACGCGCGCGCACGCACAGTCCTTCCACAGCACACACCCCTAGCAGACCCCAGGACCTGTTGTTGCAGCCTTCCATGGCCCAAGCTCTCCCCTCAACGCTTATCCACACTTCCTTGCCCCACACGACAACCTTCCCTGCGTCAGCTGTCCAGCTGCCCCCCCCCATCTTTGAACTTGCACTCCCATTCTCGTGCCTCCCTGCTGCGACATCCATGCTTCGTCATCCAACAACCCCGCCAACCTCCCCTTCGTTGCCCAAGTCCCCGCCGCCCTCCTAGCCACGGAGAGCCCTTCTGCACGGACCGGCTTCCCGCGGTCCCTCCTCAGGCTCGGCTTCTCCGTCTATCCCAAGCCCATCCGCCCCACAGGCTCCTTGCACCCTACCCGTCTTTCCTCTCAGCCCTCAGCCCTCCGCCGCATATGTCACAGAGCGGACGAAGGCAGGCGGCCTCGTTACGCTTCCTGCAGCCATTATACGCGGCCTGCTCGTCGTACCTGTCAGCGGAGGCCGCGTCCTCCCCGCACAGAGGCACCCGGCCAGTTCCGCATTAAGAGCACGGGGGAGGAGCGAACCAAGACGCGGGAAGAAGGCGGGGATTGAGAGGTTGGGAATGAACCATTCAGCCGTTCCGAGGGGAAGGAGCCGAGCAGGAAAAAAGCGCGAAGCCCAAAGGGGCGGGAAGGGGCGTCACCGTCGCGGGCTTGAGTACCAAGGCCAGCGCATCCCAAGGCTGAGCAGAGGCACCAGCCCCTTCACAGTTACGTTCTTAATTATAAAACATAGTCCCTCCCTAGTAGTCCAATTGCTGTATAAAAGTGCGAAGGCCAAATCCTACGTTTTCAGAAGCAACGAAAGAATAGGACACTAAGTTCCAAAGGATGTCCCAAGAAGCTGTTTCTCACAACCAAATTTTGACGTATCATTCTTTTGAAAATATGCTACTTTAACATAGTATAACTTAGCAACTTAAGTTACAACAAAACCAAAATGGGGAAAGCTGTAATGGTCATTCATTTTCAAATTAATTTCTGTCCATTCATAGGTCTTGATGAAGTAAGTTCATATGTGCATTTTCAGCACCAGAAGAGTAGATTTTAATGTATTAAGTATGAGACAGATTTCTTTTATTAGATTTTATTCTTTTACAAAAACATTAAATTTTTGAACAGTAACAGTTAGAAATATAGAATTAAAAACAAGAATTCCATAATTGCAAAAGTTTATTAAAAACTTGTAAATTGTTATATACTGTATGTGCTTTCTAAGGTAAAGACCAGTGGAAAGAGACTAATCTCATGTGCAAAATAGTCATAAAGCTGACACCACAGATATGGCACTTGCTACACAGCCAATAATTATATTGGTTCAAGGGCCTAAGCTCTAAACACATCTGCAGAGAAAACCAATTTAAATTCTGAAAGAAGCAAGCACTCTTAGTGGACCAAGAAATTTCAGATATAATTTCTGGTATCAGATATCCTGGCAAGTATGTTGATGCATATTTTTCAAGTCATTTATTCCATTAACAACTATTCCTAGGAAAATGTATTTGTGCCTAAATCCACTGACATCAATAAGCTAAAATGTGCTCACTCCTGAGGTTTAGGCTGTAAACACTAAACTCTTTATGAGTATATGGGCCATCAAGAAATAATTGGACATGTTCAAGTTATTGATGGAAAGATATACTGTAAACCTGTCCTTCATATCCTTGCTACACAAGAACCTTTTTGAATCACAAACATGAACTGGGTTCTATTCCTTCTTGAAGATATCCAAAGGCAACATTTAACAAATCTCCCACCACAGACATCCATCCAGGGAGGCAAACGCCATTATGTTGATGTTCATTATGATATCATGATACAAAACTTGTGACTTATGTATCTGTATCCAACATTGGGACCAACTATGAAAGAGCAGGATTACATCATGATGCATGAGTCACTATTTTTGGCTAAGTGTTTTGTAGCAAATACCTGTATCTCCAACTAAACAGCTTTGTCAGAGAAGGGAAACATTTGAAGTAAAGAACTAATAGAGAGGAGATAAGAAAATGATTAACCTTAATGGCCACTTTTTTTCATGTGATTCTTCTCTATTAACTGTCATTCCAGATGAGGTTCCAAACATATATTTACCTTGAAAAGACATCTGGAACTTCACAGGTAAAGAGACTTAGTAAAGGTAAAGATTTCCCTTGACATTAAGTCTTATGATTATGAAAGAGACTTAGAAGACTAGAAAAACAATAATCAAGAAAAGGTTAATTCACTTACCCCTCTCTTCTGTACTACAAACTGCCCTTCATAACATGTTTTTCCAACAAAAATAACAATCAAGATTTTATTACACTAACCTCTGTGTAATATTTAGATTTGTCCTTTAATGCATGGATGAATAAAAGAAAAAGGTAGTAATCTTATATGCAATTAAGTTATTACTCAGAATGGTGTATTTTGTACTATATAGACAACACACTGGGTTGCATTACCTCTCCATATTCAAAGGAGTTTCATATAACAGAATCAGGTAACTGATCATGTCTTCCTAGTTATTGTACATATATTAGTAATGGCTATATTTCTTGATGAGAGGGTGGAGGGCAGAAATATTAGAAAAGATCCTAGGGCAGAAATATTACAAAAGGTCCTAGGAGATTTCTGTAGTACTGTATAGCTATCCTTCCAATTCAAAGAGTCACTTCTAAAAAGTCCACAAAATGGCACCTGTCACATATGTCCACAGTCTATCCAGGTCTCTGTTCATTGTTTTGAATGTCAACATGTTTTAGCTACATTCAGCCCAGAAGACCAAAAAAACCCAAAAAGGATATACAAGGAACCTTGCCTCTGAAACTCCCAAGAAGATTCTATAAGTCTGGATGGCGGCCTTGAAATTAAATAGGAAAAAAAGGAGTAAAGAAAAAGCTCCTGGAAAATTATTAGGATGGATTCTTCTTCTCTTCCATGTTGAGGCATTTCAGTTCCAATTCTGAAAAATAATGACTAAAACATCATATAATCCATCTCATTTGTTTTCTATATATATTCCATCAGATCAAAGAAATCACAGTCTTCTGCATTGCTTCAGTGCTTTTGATAAAGGAGAATAGCTCTTATTGGCAAAAGGTAACCGATGTAATAGCTCACTGCCCTTAGACAGTATACTCATTCATTGACATCCCAGATCTCTGAAAGAAGTGGTGGCAGCTTTTTGTCCTGTAGCCGAAGAGCAAACACTTGTTCAGAATGAACACTACTTAAAGTCCGAAGACTGACCAGTTTCATTAACATCCGTGGGAACATTAGATGATCCTGTAAAATCATATACGAATGGACAAAGATATCAGTATGATCAAAAGTCTGTTGCTCTGTCTTACTTTTCTTATGGAGAATAAGATTAAAAACGATTTGCCTACCCTTAGGGTATTAGCAAAATTGCATCATGGACTGGCCAAAGAGCCTCAACTTCTATGCTATCACTACAGAATAACTTATTCTGAATAAATTATGGAAGTTGTAGGCATATACTATGCATGTGTTGCATAAGGTATTTGAATCTTAAGATTTGCTCTCCAAAGATTCCCTGAGCTTCCAATTCTTCAGCTACCAATTTTTTGTAAAAAAAAAAAAAAAAAGTCCCCCACTGTCTCTATAGAACTACACTGTACCCCATAGCATCTCTCACTAAAAGATATCAGAATGATCAAAAGCTCTAGTCAACAGCTCTAGTCTCTGAGTAAACACACATTCTCTGTTCTTTTTATTCACAGAATTGAATAAAGGTAAAATGGCAAAGTAGCAGTAGCACTGCAGGTAAAAAGCTCATATTCAGAAGAGCTGCACAGTGCTTGGATGCAAAAGTAAAAAAGTGATTTGGAGTAGCACCTGTTGGTTTAAAGCATTACAGATAGGTACTATTTGTGCACCCACAACTTTTGCTTTCAGATCTAATGCACTGCATAGCCCAAATTACAAATGTAAAACATGTCCAGCTAAAAGAATTTCAGGTTCAGAAAAATTTGTAGAACAGCTGCTAGTCAGGGTATGGCTACATATTTGTTGAATAATTCAGCCATACCATGCAGTCCATGATGGTCAACTTAAAATGGATTCTGTTTTAATCAGATTCTTTCACACATGCGCTGTTAGCAATGCAGTCATTTTCGCAGCTTAGCCAAGACACTTACATTTGGTCTGTGAATACAAATGTATGAGTGAAGGGCTTCTACATAGGTATGCTGAAGCTTTTCTACCAGGGATTGATCTTGAACATTTGGCCGATCTGTTAAGGAAATAGTTAAAGCATCATTTAAAATATATTTGTTTGCTTGTTTGTCAAATTTATATGGCCACCCATCTCACCTGAAGTGACTCTGGGCAATATACAGTAAAACCAAGAATTAAAACATTTTGCAAACCCATAAAACAATAAGCATAGATAAAACAAGACCATGAGAGGGAAGATGTTTACATACAGTATAACCAGTGTGCAGACTCCCTATTACCAGGGAGCCTGCATACTGTTTATACTGTATGTAAACATCTTCCCTCTCATGGTCTTGTTTTATCCATGCTTACGGGAGGTTCCAGGGAGTCTGTTACCATTTTTTTGTTTTTGTTTTTGTTTTTTAAAAAAAGAAACATACAAGCAGCTGAATTCAAACTGCTTTGTGGTTAAACTTAAAAAACTTAGTACCATGCCTGTTTCTCCAGTCTAGTCTACAACTCTCTAAGCACCTTATAGCTTAGAAATAGCATACAGAATAACGGCTTCCTGATCCAATTTCCCCATCTGCTGTGATTTATCATTTTTTAAGAAAAAACATTGAGAATTAGCACAGTTCAGCAAAAACCATGTATCAGGTTCAACAGCAAATAAGGAAATGGGGAGAGACAACAATAATATGCTGAATATTAAGCTATGAACAAGGCAAATTCAAATCTGTAAGACAGATGACTTTAAAGAAAATGATTCCAGCCCAAGCACTTTTATATGTACCACATCCACCATCTTGTCTATTTTGATCCCTCCCTGCAGATACCACTAGCCTTGAATTTAAGTATACCATAACACGACCAGCCCATCCATCTCTTCCCCAAAAGTCCCAGCACCATCCTTCACCTGCTGCAGTGCAACACCACCAGCTTTCCCCACCCTAGAACACCTATACTCAGAACATACAGTACATGTTCTGGGTCTGCATCTGGACTAAACACACATATTTTGGGTTCAGACAGATTGTGCATCTTTTGGGTCAGGCATGAACCAACCAAACCTGTTTATTCCATGAACAGGACATTAGTGCACAACCCTAATTATTATTCATGACAAAAAAAATTCCTTAGGGTGACATTAGGGCACTGCTCTACATATTATGTGTGTTCTTCTTGATAAGAGATCCTTTTTACATACAAACAAATGCATACATTCTATTTTTGATTCAGCTCCCTCCCAGCTTGTTACCTGGAGAAAAAATGCTGATGGCAATTAAAAGTGCATACTCAGCATCACTGAGCTGTAGTTCATTCATGCTCTTTGAAAATCCAAAAATGGGATTAATAAACTCAATTTGTAGGCCTGGGAATAAAACAAAAAGTGATTTAGAAATAGATACAGCTTCTATATTTTGCCAAGCAAATTATTTGTGCAACTCTAGATGAGGATACATGTAGTCCTTGTTTAGAAACCACAACTGGGATCAGCAACTCGACTGTTAAGCGAAGTGGTCAGTAAGTGAAACCACTCACTGTGTACTACTATGTGCTTATGATCTTATTTTAGCTTTCCTTTGCTTTACAGACCTGTTGAAGGTTGTAAATGCAAGGATTGGTCACAAAGTTATTTTTTCATCACTGTTGTAACTGTGAACGGTCGCTAAATGAGGCAGTTGCTAAACAAGAACTACCTGTATTTAAAAGGGAAGGGAAGGTCCCAGTCTTCCAAGGTAATTCCTCTCCCTTAAGTTATTTCTGAGAAGAGGCAATCTTTTTTATTGTATGGCCACATTTCCTGAGGACAAATCAGATGTAGACACTGCCAGGCTTCGAAATGAATCAAGATTGGACCTGGTTAATGTTTGGATGGGAGAATGCCACGGATTATCAGGACTATAGGCCAGAAGTTGAAATAACCTCCAAGGTGGCAATGGCAAACCACTTCCTTACTGCTATTAAGAAAACTGCATGGATGTGTCCATAAGGTTACCATGATTCAAGCTTGATTCAGGGACATCTTTATTTTAATTGATTGAGAGCCACATGACAATGATGGGAAGACCAAAACAAAATATGGTGGGCCTATTTTCTTCCTGTCTATGCGCTTTTCTATTTCTTCCACTCTCCCCCACCCCCCAAAACACATGGACAATAGGCTGCATGGAAAGGGAAGTGTGAGGAGGTCTGAATGGATCAATTGCAAAAGGCTCCTGAAATTAACCTGAGAACTTTATATGGCCCAAGGCTGTAACTTCTTCACCCCAAATTAGGACATCTACTCTCTCTGTACTGTATATATATATATACTATATATACTCACAAATAAGCCAAGAATTTTAGGTGCCAAAATATGCCCAAAAAATTGGGTTCAGATTATCTGCGGATAGGTTTATCCACAACTATATACAGTAATACTTTTTAAAGTACCCATATATCCTGTATATACTCACAGATAAGCCCATCCACAGATAAGCTGACCCTCAAAATTTTAACCAAAATACCATGAAAAATGGTTAATCCATGGACTACCCACAGATAAGACAATTGTGAAAAAATCAAAACATACAAAAATTTCAAGGGTCAGCTTATCCACGGTAGTTTGGTTAAGAGTTCAAGGGTTGGCTTATCCACAGATGGGTTTATATGTGAGTATATACAGTACACACACACACATACCCCTACTGTATATTCAGTGTCATAAGTAGTTTGGGGATTTCAGATCAAGGAATCTACATAAAAGGGAAAAAAAGGTTGTTTGCTGCCTGGACAGGTTAATATTCATTGATAGAGCACTGTACTTGAAAAAGTGTGAGCAATTAAGAGAAAAAAATTAATTATATGCTTCCTGCCAATACACTTTCAAAATTGTATGTATATATGTATTTATTATACAAATATCCCACCTTTGTTTCAGAAGCTCAAGGATATACTTAGCACTACCTTCTCCAATTTTTCCCCACAACAACAACCCTAAGGGATTGACTGGACTGATAGAGAGCAACTGGCCCAAACTCATCCAGTAAGCTTCCATGGCTAGGAGTTTATTTGACCCTGCTTCTCCCCAGTCCCAGGCAACACCTTAACCACTTGCAGAGGATCTAATCTTGCCAGTCTGGTATAGTGGTTAAGATGCTGGCCTAGAAACCAGGAGACTGAGTTCTAGGCCAGTCATTCTCTCTCAGCCCAACCTACCTCACACGGTTGTTGTGGGGAAAACTATTAGGTACAGTAAGTTCACCAGCTTGAGTTATATATAAAAATCGGGATAAAAATCTAATAATCACCATCATCATCTTCTACCACTTATTTTGAAATCATGAAGTTATGTGAGCTGACAGAGAGGTAGAAAAGAAGGAAAAAACTTTATACTAAAAGTCTACTAGTACAACACTGAATTCCACCCTTAATATTCAGCTTTTTGGATAGCTATTTCATGTCCTCCAAAAATGTTCCCATAGGAAACCATATATCTCTTCTAATCCACCCTAACTTTTTTTCTTATACAATTATTGCTATTTCCAAAAATTTTGCCCGGTCTCATATTTCAGGTTGAAGATTAAGCCTATACACTCTTTCATAACAGAATTTCAATTTTACTTTTTAGAAAAGCTGACTTTAATATTGATCCATAATGCATGGAGAACAAAATCTCCTTGACAATCTGAAATGTGTTTAACTCACCAGCCTTGGAAAAATCGTCCCGATTGTAACTCAAATCTTTCAAAAAAGTTATGCTTTCTGTTTCTGGATTGTAGCGCCTAGATGTCTCCAACAGCATTACCTTGAATATACACACACAACACACATACCAAGACCAGACACAATTATAAGTCTTACAATAAAATCAATTAAAATGTTTTTGCACTCACAGTCTATATCATAAGTGATGAAATAAACGATGATACATCTGCTGCTTTGATACATCTGTTTTGCTTTTTCTTATTAATTATGTTGTAAACTACCTTTTTTAAAAGACTTTTTTATCCCGCCTTTATTATTTTTATAAATAACTCAAGGCGGCGAACATACCTGACACTCCTTCCTCCTCCTATTTTCCCCACAATAACAACCGTGTGAGGTGAGTTTGGCTGAGAGAAAGTGACTGGCCCAAGGTCACCCAGCTGGCTTTCATGCCTAAGGCAGGACTAGAACTCTCGGTCTCCTGGTTTCTAGCCCGTTACCTTAACCGCTAGGCCAAACTGGCTCTCTTGAAAGTTCAGTATGTACAGAAAATTGACATAAAGTGAGTAAATAAATACACAACATACAAAAAGATTTTTCTTGTCCTCTCCTTTCTCTCCAATCCTCCCTACACTCAAGTTTGTCCTAAGTTTTAGTGATTTCTCTGTGACTGATTTATTTATTTATTTATTTATCAATCAATCAAATTTTTATCACAGCCCATCTCCCCCCACAAGGAGGGACTCTGATGCAGAGGCAACTTGATGAGTAAAAGCCCTTCTTATGGAAATAATTTACAACTAATCTGAGAAGATTCTGTTTTCCTCTCATCCCTCTGAGGCATCGCCACCCTTCTGAAGATAGCCTCCCTGATTCTCAAAACATGTATTTTGCCCAGGTCTGTAGAATACAGGTAACAATAAGAAAGTATCAATCCACCAAACATCCTTTTGTGAATTTAGGACCCCAATCAGAATGTGTTCCTGTGAACCCCACTAGGTAGACCAGAGCTAGAAATCAACTCCACAGAAGGCTAAAACTATTTTTATTGAGATTGGTTATAATAACTTGCAAATCTGATTGTGCTGTACCTCCTCCCCTTCTTATACTCCAGTGAATTAGAGAAGCTTCTGCCTGAGTCACTTCCAAGTGTTATCTTGTTGCTCTGGACTTAAAAGTTGTTTCAGCCCCTTTTGCCTAGGTAACGGTTCCTGCATATTTCTGTCAAGGTGATCTTCCACATTCTCTACAGTTCCACTATAGCCATGACTTGGGTTTCAGATTAAATCTTCATCCCACTCTCTGTGGTCACCATAACATCAGTTGGATTTTGATTGAAAAGATCTAGAGGTTCAGAACCTCCCAATCAGCCAGGGAAAGGATTCATTCATTCATTCATTCATTCATTCATTCAGATGCAGCCTGACTCCAAACAACTCTGAGTGGCTCACAATACACCAAATAGTACAAATACAACAGAATAGAAACACACAACAAAACCAGAAGAAGAACAAGATAGTGAAACTGGTAAACCCCAAAACATCCCACCAACATCTGACAGCCATAGGAAAGGGTCTGGGAACAGCCAGGTCTTTACAGCCCTCCAGAACACCAACAGGGTGGGAGCCATTCAGATCTCAGGGGAAACCTCATCCAGAGGGCAGGTGCTGTTATAAAGAAGGTGCGCTTCCTGGGTCCTGATAGATGACATTGTTTAATCTTAGGAACCTGGAGCACACCAACACTTTCAGCCCAAATTGGCCAGGAAGATACCATGGGAGATAGGTGGCCCCTCAAGTAATTGGGCTGTATGCCATGTAGGGCATTAGAGATCACAACCAGCACCTTGAATCACACATGGAAGTAATCTGGCACCCAATGCAGCTCGCAGAGCAGAGGTGTCACTTGGGTATACTGAGGCATGCCCACAACTGCCATAAAGGAAGGAAATGGTGGTCAAATCCTGTTTTCTAAAATATTCCCCGCTTTGGAAAGCTAACATCAGAAAACTTTAGCTTAAAATAGTTTGCTCATAAAGCATATGATTTTTAAAATGCTTTTTGGTCCTAAAACTGCTCTATTCAAACATTAATAAAAAGTTTGTCTCCTTTGTCATTAGCTGGTGATACAAAAGGAAACTGCACATACGTTCTCAATGCTGTGTATGATAATGTCACTCCTTCTAAGAAAAGTGGTAGAGTGCAGGACTTACTTCTATTGTAGAAGTCTTCAAAAGAGCAATTTGGTCTTCTCTAGTGAGTTCCAAGAAACCTGGCAACTGTTTTGCAAAGTCCACAATTTCCTGCACAGAAATGATGGCAAGTTCCGTGAAATGAGCAAAGCGCTGTTGACGTGCTTCACGATGAAGAGGATCTGAAATCTGAGGCCAGGGCTGTGGTTGAGTAGCAAAGCCACAAAGAGAGTAAGAAGACTTTAATAAGGGTGGAAAGAAAAAACTGAATGTCCATTGAAATTAGTATCCCCGTTCTCATACAATATCCCATATCTGTCATACAAGTCTGATCTAAACAAAACTACTATATCTGGTTAATAAGTTATAACTGGCTGCCATACAACCCCTCAGGAACATGTTACATGACCCTTTGGCATGGGGAATCCAGGTGAGTCACTCCCCTTCAACGAAAGCAAGTTTCCACCAACCATCCTTCCAGGCCTTTGACCCCAGCGCTGAAAGGTAAAAGCTAGCTCGTCTCAGTCTATTATGCAGAGCCCTTTGGGTCTCAGGAGACAATGAGAAAATGAATGCAGTGTCTATTAAGTATGGGATATCACTCCACAAAGTTAACTCTACAAAATCAAGAGAAAGCTTTAGTGAAGGTAAGAGCGTGTCTGCTTTCTCCCTCTATTTAACAGCCCACCAAAATTGTGCTTTTACCGTCACTTTGAGCCTATCTGTGAAAGACCGCTGATTACACTGCTGTTGAGCTGCAACAAGCTTTTCTATCATAACAAGCTGCTCTGGTGTCATTTTGGGAAGGGTGCTTAGAGGAGATGGTGGGTTCTGTCGCACAGCTATCATCCGGGCTTGATCATCTTCTCGCTTCTTAAGTTTCTTCAACTGGATCTGCTCTTCAGAGAGAACACCTAAATGTAGAGCATAGGACAGATAGGAATCAATACCATGGCTACCAACCTACTCAAAGTAAATAATCACTTTTGCAAAAGCCTCAGATTGTCCTGTTCAGACTATGAGGCAGCCAGGCAGGTTTCTTATAAAAACTTTTTATTAAGCAACTATTTACACTCGTTAAATCCTATGAAAAATAAGGCAAGACTGGTAATCAAGACCACCCAGGCTATAATGGAGAAGCAGGCAAGGCTGGGACTGGAGGCAAGAGTCTGTGGACTGGCACCTGGACAGGATTGGATGGACACGAGGATACTAGGCGAGACCAAACTGGAACCACTGGACAAGGCTTGACTCTGGAGGCTGGGCTAGACTGAACTTGGTATTCAAGGGCAGACTGTGGACTGGAACAAGGACTGGACTGAACTGGAGAATCTGAACAAGGCTGAGAACTTGAAGCAGGACCGGACTGGACTGGACTGGAAACTCGGGGCAAGGCTGAGCACTGGAAACAAGACTGGACTGAACTGGAGACTTGGGGCAAGGCTGGGAGCTAGAAGCACAATGAAACTGGACTGGAGATCCTGGGCAAGGCTGGAAGCTTGGAGCACGACAAAACCTGGCTGGAGAGGCTGGGCTCAACTGAGAGCTAGGAACAAAACTGGGAACGCGCTTGGAACGCACAGAATGGCAGTGGTGAGGTCTGAAGCTGGACGTGAGGCTGAGGTTGCTGGATTCGGCAGGGAGGAGATCCTCTGAGGCAGCGTGTGCAGGATACAGGTCCTCTACAATAGGGAATGCAGGTGCTGATTCCTCTCCGGCTACAGACAAGGTTTCCAATGCAGTTAAGGACTCTTCCACTGGGGCTGCGAGCTCGAAGGATTGGTTGTCTCCAGGAGCTTGCTCTTCACACATCTGCTTTTTATGCCAATCCTTTGCATGCCTATTCCCTTCTGTAGCCAATCGGGCTGCCTTCTCCTTCACATGCTTTTCTGCATGCCTTCCTTGCGCGCTGATTGGAGGATTCGAATCCTCCTCCGAAAACTGGCCAATCAGCATCTGAAACTTCTCCCGCGCTGCTGAGTCACTTCTGGGTTTTGCTTTTTATTTATTTATTAATCAAACTTATCACCACCCATCTCCCAAAAGGGACTCTGGGCGGTTTACAATAAAAGATAGATAAAAATATAAAACTATAAAACCCTATAATACAAATACAATAAATATAACAAAAACCTTGATGGTTAAAAGTTCTTTATGATTTGCAGGCAGAGCTGGGTCCTTCTAAGAAACTAACCATCCCCAGAAATGGCTACTCTCCCTCCCGCCCCAGGCATAATTACAGAACCAGGTCTTTAGCTGTTTCCTAAAGTCCAGGAGGGAAGGAGCTAATCTCACTTCCAGGGGAAGGATATTCCAAAGGCCAGGTGCTACTGCAGAGAAGGCCCGCCTCCTGGACCCCACCAGATGGAATTCTCTTGCAGACGGGGTCCGTAGCATGCCCTCTCTACACGACCAGGTGGGACGGGCTGATGTGATGGGGAGGAGAAGGTCCCTTAGGTAACCTGGACCCATGCCATGTAGGGCTTTAAAGGTGATAACCAACACCTTGAATTGGACCCGGAAGCATACTGGCAACCAATGCAGCTTGCGGAGCAAAGGAGTGATGTGTGCTGATCTTGGGAAACCCAAGATTGCCCGCACAGCTGCATTTTGCACCAGCTGTAGCTTCCAGATACTCTTCAAGGGTAGCCCCATGTAGAGCACATTGCAGTAGTCTATATGGGAGATAACCAGTGCATGAGTGACCGTTTGAAGGGTCTCTCGCTCCAGGAAGGGGCGTAACTGGTGCACAACACGAAGTTGCACAAAGGCCCTCCTGGCCATGGCTGCCACCTGCTCTTCGAGCAGGAGCCGTGAGTCCAGGAGGACCCCCAAGTTACGCACTGGGTCTGTCTGGGGCAGTGCAACCCCATCCAGAACTAAAAATGACAATTTCCCAGAAATTGAGGAGCCATTAATCCACAGCCACTCCGTCTTCCCCGGGTTCAGCTGCAACCTGTTGTCCCCCATCCAGGCCCCGACAGCCCCCAGGCACTCGGAAAGGGTGGCCACAGCATCACCCGGGATGGAGATGTATAATTGGGTATCATCTGCATATTGATGATACCTCACTCCGCAGTGACGGATGATCTTGCCCAGTGGTTTCATGTAGATGTTAAAAAGGAGCGGAGAGAGTACCAAACCCTGCAGCACCCCACAAAGGAGGGGCCGTGGGCTGGATCTCTCACTCCCTATCAACGCCGAGTGGGACCGACCCTGGAGGAAGGAGGTGAACCAGCGCAGAACCACGCTGCCCACCCCCAACTCCCTAAGCCGGTCCAGAAGGATACCATGGTCAATGGTATCGAAAGCCGCTGAGAGATCAAGAAGAGCAAGAATGGATGCACTGCCTCCATCTCACTCCCGCCAGAGGTCATCCATAAGTGCGACCAATGCCGTTTCCGTCCCATAACCGGGCCTGAAACCTGACTGAAAGGGGTCTAGATAATCCGTTTCATCCAGAATTGTCATGAATACTGATGGTGAGCAGGAGGGGGCCCCTATCCAGGGGGGAAAACACATGCGTAGTACTGAGGAGTTAAGCAGCCATTCAAAGAGACACAGATCAGACCTGCCTTAACTTTTGGGGTTTATCTGTCTGGGTTTTTCCCACGCTTCTTCAGTTTGTTAGGATTTTCTGTCTAATGTAGCAGTAATAAAACACTAGAGACCTATCCTTGTCTCAGCGTGGTTCCTGGCTGTTAGGACAAGAATCCTCTGGAGCTGCAAAGCCACCACTTTCTCAACCACCTTCCCCAAAAAGGGGAGGTGGGAGACTGGGCGAAAATTGCCCAGTATAGTAGGGTCCAGCAATGGTTTCTTGAGGAGGGGGCGCACCAGCGCTTCCTTAAAGGCTGCTGGGAACACCCCCTCTCTCAAGGATGTGTTTACCATCGCCTGGACCCAGCCACATGTCACCTCCCGTGCTGCTTTCACCAGCCAGGAGGGGCATGGGTCTAATTGGCACGTGGTAGCATTTACAGTCTGAAGGATCCTGTCCACTTCCTCGGGTTCAACAGGATTGAACTGGTCCCAGATAACCTGGTAAGTACATTCCCTGGGTATCTTCTCCGACTCTGTCTCATGCTTGGAGTCTAACTCGGTCCAGATCCCAGCGATTTTATCCTGCAGGTGCCCCGAAAATTCCTCCGCATGGCCCTATAGATGGAAGTCTGACTCCCCTTTCCCTAAAAGGGATTGGGTAATCTTAAACAGGGCGGCCGGGCGGCAATATGCGGATGCAATAAGAGTGGAGAAGTACTGGCGCTTTGCAGCTCTTACCGCCACAAGGTAGGCCTTAATCGCGGCTCTAGCTTGTGTTTGCTCGGGTTCAGCTTTTGTCTTCCTCCAGCGGCGCTCTAGGCGTCTCTTAACTCTCTTCAAAACCCTGAGCTCCTCCGTAAACCACGGGGAGTGCCGGGTTTGAGTGGGCAAGAGAGGCCACACAGGCGCGATCCTGTCCAAGGCTCCAGCTGCCTCCCTATTCCAGGCAGCAGCCAGGGCCTCCGCTGGACTGTGCAGGAGAGACTCGGGTATAACCCCCAGCTCCCTCTGAAACCCAGCCGGGTCCATCAGTCGCCGGGGGCGGACCAATCAAATGGGTCCTGCCTCCCTGCGGAGGGGGGCGGCACGAGAGAATCTTAAGGCCACCAGGGCATGATCCAACCATGCTTTCCTGGTTTCTGCCTCGTAAGTTTCTGTTTCCCCTTCTGTCTCAAAAAGAGTTTCGTTTTCTGAGTCAGAAGCCAGCTGAAACCTCACAAAGTTAACTTTTTGACATTTTAGGCCAGAAACACGAAATCTTGCTATTTCTTGTTTCTTAAGTATCAAGCAGTTTAACTCTATATTCAAGGATGATATTTACATTAACTATACTTACAAAATCACTTGTCTGCTTTTAGCTCCTGTATACTGGCAGTTCATTCTCATGCACCAAAAAAAACTCAGAACACTGGTCACTTACTATGAAGGCTCCTTCCAGCTTGACTTACAGAGACCTAGAACAACGGGTCTATTGCCCATGAAATGTGAACTCACCTCATCTAACCTTGGCAATTAATACTGCTGGTCTCATAGTCACCCCTTGGTTCTCTAGCTCTGTCCATGACTAAATTGTACATAATTTGCAGTGAAAAACCCAATCACAAAAATAAGAAAAAGGAGAGGAAAAATATATCCTTGACCACTCTCAAGGGTCTATTCTGGATGCCAGAATAAGCCCAAATGGCCAACTGCCCTTTCATCATTGAGGTTTATCCCACAAGAAAGGCGAATTTGGAACAACCACACCAGAGGGAACCTTCACATTAAGTCATCAAAACACCATTTAGTGTTTGGTGTGGAAAAGCACCTAACAATGAGATGCATGACAGCATCACCTGCACAACTTAGTATGGATGTGTATCCGAGTGACTCATACAGAGAAAATGTCCAAGAAAAAGCATTTGGTCAGACAGGTAAAATGAAGTGCAGGAAAGGATTCTGGGAAGAAACTGATAGCAAATCTGACAGAAAGCATCCTACATTCTAGACTGGCATTTTGTGATAAAGTTATCAATTTAAGTAAGAACTAAAAGGGACAAAAAATGAAAATTATTGAAGGCATACACACATACATTGACCTCAAGAAGAGTAACAGAAGGTTGTACAGATGCTGCATAGAGATTCCAGATACTTAGGAGTACAATTATTCTTATAGTTGCCTGTCATAAGATTGTATATATTGATAAGCATGTTTGAAATAAGAATATTTTATGATTTGGGAGAAGATGTTGTCATATAGCCCCATTTTTATCTCTGGTGAAACAGTATTGAATTACTAAATAAATTACCCAGATCTAAGAAAAGTACAAAATGGAACTTGTGCAAGAGCCATTTCAGTTATCCAAAATGGAAAGCTAATTCTAGGATGGAGTGACCTGTTAAACTCTGATATAAAAATTTTAGTGATTTGCTTAGATGGATTTAATATAATACTAGCCTATTTTGTTATCCTGTTTATTAGATTGGCCTGTATCATCCCATAATAGATTTGTGTTTCAATAAAAAGAAAAAGACTTTTTTTTTTCTTAAGATAAATACTGTGAATCTAAGATTCCAGTTTGAGGGTGCACTTCAAATTCTAAATCTGTCAAGTGGTAAGCAAATGGCTTAGCTAAAATACAGTCACATTAGCATATTTTTGAAGGCACAGCAATCACTCACAAACGATTGTGATTAGTGGGTGGGGTTTGCCATGACAGGGTCTTAAGAAGAAGGGCCACCTTTTACAGGAGCTGTTTTGAAAATGTGTTTATTGTGTAATGTCTAATAAAGGTGTTAGGATTAGATCATGTGACTGGCAGGGGGTGTTTGTGAAGAACACTGCTGTGAAGTGGCAGCTGCCCTGTGAAGTCTGCTATTAGGTGGAACCTGGGCTGGTTTACCATTTAGTCATAGGGGTCAATGCTTGGCACTTTAACTACTTTAGAAGCTGTTGTGCTCCCTATGCATACTTCAAGCTACTTGGCAAAGAGAACAGCCGGGGATTTTTTTCCATACTGAGACTGGAAAGAAGGAAACATTTAGGAAATCTATCTGGTAAATTAAAATATGGATTTTAAGGGCTCTGCAAAAATCCAGCTCATGCCACATCCTATCAAAGGAGTATATAGGATTAGGATAGGAGCAATATAAGATGTGGTCTTACATTCCGTGAAAAAGTTAATTTTCAGAATAGAGAGTCTGAATCCCTTTGAAACAAACAGAAGCGTTCACTAATTGGGAAAAAAAACAGCAGATTGGACATTGTCCCAGCCTAATCTGAGATAAATAGTTCAGGTATTAATGTACTTAAATATTCTGAAGTTAGTGAAAATTCAAATAAAAATAATTTAAATAATTTAATTTAAGCATATTTTATTCAAACTGCTTGCTTTAATATATTGTTTTGTGAGCTGTGACCTTATTTTGGGATTCTGTGACAGAAACTGTACTGGCAGTTTTATTATAAAATGTAGCTAAAGGAGCCATTTTGGTCCTACCTGCTCTCTCTCTGTACAGCAATATCTCCAGAGTGATTCTTGATATCCCCACGCTTGGTACTTACATTGCTCTTGCATGCCTGCTTCATAGCACTTGTGCAACCGGCACTCCTGACATTTCCGTCGCATGTACATATCCATCTCACATCTGCCACTGTTCTTGCAGATATACTGGGCCCCTTTGATGATGCTGCGTCGGAAAAAACCTTTGCAGCCCTCGCAACTCAGGACGTTGTAATGGAAGCCTGAGGCTTTGTCCCCACATACACTGCACACCTCATTTCCAAGCATCTTAGGAGCTGGCCCCTTTTTCCTTTTCAGGGGAGGGTTTTCTATAAGCAGAGAAAAGGAATGAAAGGAAAGACTCTGAACTTAGATCTGAAAATGAGAGAAAAGGAGCTTATCATAATGTATACAGGCTAACAGTTTTCATGTACAGTAAAAGGCTGACCTTGGAGAAACTTGAAACATTGCATCTAGTGCAATAAAAGGACATAAGGACCTGTGGTGAAGGAAGGCATCCTCTGCTTATACGTTCTAATAATAGTTACCAATAGTGTTCTATGCATTTCTAGGGTCATGGGACTATAATAGAGATGATTCAATTATTATCAAGAACGAGAATTACATCATAATATATAGGAACAAGCATAGGTTAGAATTCAATAGCATTCCATTAAATATCCCCTCAAATACAAAGCTAGAATATTGGAGAAAAGTTGAGCAATATATGCAATCAATCAAACAATTCCCCTTTCTTCCTACATATCTATTTAAAAAAGAAGCAGCAGCCACTTATATTAGACTTTGAGAGGACCTGGAAATAAAAGCTTCCTAGGATGTTTCACGTAAAAAGATAACAGACACAGAAAGTGGGTAGCCAAAGAAAATATTAGTTCTCATAATGTGGTTGTCATAGTCTCTCTGTGGGTTGGACACCAGAGATCAGCACTGTCTTTTCTGTCTGATTGGAGAGCCTTTACCAGCCTGTTACCATACTAGCCAGAGAATTCTTGGAACTGATTTCAAGAGACTTCGGTTTCCACAATTCCCCAGATAATATGACTGTTGGCCTTGCTACTTGGGGATTATGAAAGCTAAGGTCTAACACACTTGTTGTACACTCATTTTCATTTTACAGTTTCCTGAGTCAGTTTCGTAGACTTTCAAAATCATAAATAATCCAGATTATCCAATATAAGCAGATGACTAGCGCTCATACCAGAAACAGAAATGCTTCTTTCCAAACATCTTTCAAAACTCAGAAAAGTCAAGCAAACACACACACATCCTGCAAACTTTGGAGACTTTCTCACCAGTTTCTTTCCCTCTGCATTTCTTCCCATGGTTTTCCTTTATTTTTTTTTCAAAGCTAGACCCAAAATATATTCCACATTCAACTTCATTTATTATTATACTTCTTATCCTATAATGTATTGCTTGAAGGGAGATAGTTTTGTTTTTAATGTGCAGAAACATTTTTTAAAGTTTCATGCAATCCATAGTACTGTGTAGAATTCCACCACATAGGTCTATCACATGATTTCATTTAGTATAGAGATAATTTCTTACTGTGTTCATAACATATGAATTAAAGCAAGAATGTGGTCTTACCTATAGGCTCAGAGGGAATCTCTGAGCTCTGGAAAAGTGCAAATACCTTTTCCTCCATGTTAAAAACAGTCGTCTTCTTCCCATGGTTCTGTGTGACAAGCTGAGTGGGACCCATGATGGCTGTTCTACAGGGACTCACGTTCTTGTAACCTCTAAAGCATGATTATGACCAAGCTCAGCATGTTTGCATGCAGTCTTCATAAAATGGAGAAAAACAAAAGCTATAATAAAAGAAAAACACAATTCCTGAAGTTACCAAGAAGTCTTCTGTTTTCACACTATAATCCAGAACAGTAACCACCCAGGCTGCTGCCTTCTATAATGATTTGTTCTCATAGATTTATAGTCTTTCTCCTTTAACTAGAATACACTTCTTTCCAATAAAACTCCATTTTTCTGTTAGAAATATAAATATTATTTTTATTTATAAATAATATAACACTTATAATAAAATATTATTTTAATTATTTGTTGATTTACAACCCACCTTTCATACAGGAGCTGAAGAGGGTATACATAGTGCTCCCTCCTATTCTTCCCCACAATAAAAACCCTGTAAGGTAGGTTGGGCTGAGAGAGAAAGACTGGTCCAAAGTTATCCAAACAGCTGATACAGCTGAGCACAGACTAGAACACAGGCCTTCCTGATGCAAAATCACAAGTCAGCTAATAGTAATAATAAAAACAATTTTTAAAATAACTAATTTTTCCACAAACAAAACAATATCACAGCTAATTAATCATCAAATCAGCATAATACTACATAATTACTAAAAAGCTTGTCCAAGACTATCATAACCAGATTATCTTAAGCAGCATTTTCCAACTTGGTGCCCTTCAAATGTGCTGTGCTGTACTGGTGGGTAATAGTGGGAATTGCAGTTCCAGTACATCTGGAGGACATCAGTTTGGGAAAGCTGGATAAAAAGTGAAGAAGCTAGTCAAATTCCCCAAGAAGGCATTTTCACTTTTATTCAGGTAACCATTTTCACTACTTGTATGTCTCCACAAATGTACATCTTTAGGCAGATCACAAACATAAGTCATAAAACCGTTGCGAGAGCTGGACCATAAGGAAGGCTGAGAAAAGGAAGATAGATGCTTTTGAACTGTGGTGTTGGAGGAAAATTCTGAGAGTGCCTTGGACTGCCAGAAGATCAAACCAGTCCATCCTCCAGGAAATAAAGCCAGACTGCTCACTTGAGGGAACAATATTAAAGGCAAAACTGAAATACTTTGGCCACATAATGAGAAGACAGGACACCCTGGAGAAGATGCTGATGCTAGGGAGAGTGGAAGGCAAAAGGAAGAGGGGCCGACCACGGGCAAGGTGGATGGATGACATTCTAGAGGTAATGGATTCGTCCCTGGGGGAGCTGGGGGTGTTGACGACCAACAGGAAGCTCTGGCCTGGGCTGGTCCATGAAGTCACGAAGAGTCGGAAGCGACTGAACGAATAAACAACAACAAAAAACAATCCAAAATTAAGACAGCATACAGCCAAAAAGATAAAGGTTCTGAAATAGTATGGTTGATAAGGGAGGGAGGGGGGAGGAAGGAAGGAAGGAAGGAAGGAAGGAAGGAAGGAAGGAAGGAAGGAAGGAAGGAAGGAAGGAAGGAAGGAAGGAAGGAAGGAAGGAAGATGCAAAACAGCTCAGTTCCCTGAAAGTTAATGAGCCTTTGTTTATTAAATGTAACTTTATTGAAGTTCTGGGTTCAGCTATTTTCACTAAAGGTTATTGCCCTGATTATCATTTTTAGGATCCTAGAGACAATAAAAGTTCACTTGGTTTGCAGCAGCCTGCCTGATTGTGGGAGGCTGGCATGTCTCTTTACATGCTAAACTTCCATATCTCCATTCTAACACAGAATCAGCGTAATGAGAGTTACACTACCTCAGTAGAAAAGATGCTTTAGAGGACAATTACTGAATGGTTGTGTGAGATACTTAACCAAACTTCCTTATTTAAAAGAAAAGATTTCAAAGAAGCTCTAGATACATTAAATGAGGAAAGGCTTTAATTCCTCCACCTAGAAATCTGAAAAGATCCAATTTGGGTTTTGCTGCTGTCAGCTCAGTAATTAAGCAACACTGGTGCAAAGTAGCACTGAAGGGCAGAATATGCTGGGAAACAGGGTATACAGACAGCTGGAGCCAAAGAAAAGGATACGGATGCTTGACTAAGGGAATTTCAAAACTGCATGTCATCAATCACATGTAGAGGCCAAAGCAAGCAGCAAAAGTGAACTTGTTGCTTAGTACAGTTTTTGATAAGGCAAAAATCTGAGGTTGTCATTTAGAGCTGGGGAAGTTGTAGTGAATCTTTGAAGCAGGGAGGTAGGCAATAGTCAAAAGTGGACATCACTCTTGTAGTGACCCATCCCTTTGCAATGAACCTGATATATGTTGCCTAACTTGACAACAACATCTATTTTAAAATGCTTCTAAATTTGTTTTTAGGAAGCTGCAGTAACCAGCTAGTCTCATCTGGTGTGTTTATTTCCCTGTCATCTTGCCTGGCTCTCTTCTCTCATTCATTGTGTTTCATGAACCTTAAATACCTGAATGAGAAAAATCAATTCCACATTGCCACTATTGAATTAAATAAAAACAATACTGTTCCTGCTGCAGTCCCCAGGCACTTCCTACGCCTTTTGGTTGTCATATGCAACAACCATGTCTGATATTTTTTTCCTTTACTGAGTTACAGCTACAATTAAATGTCAACCTCACTGTAATTACCTAATTAGATACCACATAAGAGTCCAGTTGTTAACAAGAATTGATGCATGTTGCCTACTGTACAGTATATCACATCCATTCTAACATATTTCCCATTTTTCTCAAGCTGCAGAGAAAATGATATATATGATGGGGGAGAGACAAATCTGGGGGGGAGTGAAGAAAGAGAGTTTAATAATCTGGTGATAAGTAACCACCCCGCTCAACATTTTCATACAGCTCCAGGAGCTTCAAAAAAAAAACAACCTTCCATTCCTTCTTCCAGTTATAACTGCACCACTGAATTATAGCAGTACAGTTGCCAAAAAGCAGTACTGTGGAGTCCTTGGTGCTCTCTGAGCCTTGTTGTTTTCTTGCAGACGTTTCATTGCCAGATTAGGCAACATCTTCAGTGCACTGAAGATGTTGCCTAGTCTGGCTATGAAACGTCTGCAAGAAAACAACAAGGCTCAGAGAGCACCAAGGACTCCACAGTTCAACCCTGAGCTGCAAATATTCTCTTAAAAAGCAGTACATTTGCAGCTTCCCCCTATTTTAAAGCAGAAGACACACAAACATTATATGAAGAAAACTCCCAAATCCCTCCCCCGCCAAAACCCTACGCTTAACGTGACACACTCCTCCCCCGTCTTTGTGATTTCTTTGCTTAGCACACTTATTCACCTCTCCCCCAAACATTAATTATGGCTCCTGGCCACAAAAACATGGCCCACTCGTGATCTTCCTTGGAAGACTAGAGACTAGAGATTTAAGACAAAAAAAAAACACACAAAAATTATAGCATCCCAGTGAACACAGGAGAAATCATCAAAAGACATATAGCCCACACCCACACATGCCCACATACCCTGAGCATATTTTAGGTTTACCAAATCTGGCTTGCAAAACTCTGAACAACTGCTAGGTGACAGCAAAGAAATACAGAAATGCTAACTCTTTGCTGCTCTCTTGTGGTTGTCTCAACTTGTGCAACCCCAATCTGGTAGCCTTTGCAGATCTGAAAAAGCAGTCGATGCTTTTTCAACTTCAGAGCAGCATAACTAAGAGAAAAATAAGGGCCTCCTTCTGAAGCCTGAAATTATTTTTAAATGACACTTTTAACAGCAAACCTTGGCCTTTATGTCCAAAGAAGAGGGTAAAAGCATATTGGGTATATTGAAATTGGGGATTAGATCCATTACTGTGTTTGTGCTGAAACAGTTTAACAAAAGGTAACACTGAAGACATTTCTAAAATACTGCATATTGGTTTTACTTGTGGATCCATAAGCAGTTTCAGGCACATAATGATTCTCTAGTCAAAAAGTTCCCAAATTATGAATGTTCGTGACTGTGCTAGACTTTGAAATCAAAGACTGTATTCTGTTAAAATGTACAACAAATCATTTTGGTCCATTATAGCATGAAATATTTTCAAAGGAAGAAAATACGTTAGAGACTCAGCAAAGCTAAAGGAGATCTGCAGTGATGCTTCAATGGGAAAAATAAAAAAAATGAAGTCGGAATAATCTTCATCTTCAAATCATTTATGTATTTGTTTCCTTATTATATCATAATCAGAAACCAATTCCCAATAGCTTGCAATATAAATGAAACCACAAAAACAAAAATATAAAACAATAAATCAACATAGGTACCAACCCCCAATCTCAATTATGGGGACAATTCAATCTTGAAGGACCTGAAGAAAAAGTATGTTTTTACAGCCTTTTGAAACGATGCCAGGGTAGGTGCCAAATTAATCTCCTGGCCTTTACCCCTCTCACCCACATATGTGAGGAGCTTAGATATCCCCACTCAAGATAAGCATGCAGAACAGGCCAATTCCACATGCAGAAGGGTGTCCCAGAGAGAAGATTTATGCTGTTTATGCTCTTCCACTCACTGAGTCAGGAACTGAATGCATCCAGCATATAGTGATGGTTGGCTAGTGCCAAAATAAATTAAAATCAGAGTGGAGCTAGGGAATCAACATTTGAAGCACCTTTTCATATACTACTAATAAAGCCAGAGTTTTACTGCTATACTAATCGGAGAAATACAGAATCTGAACATGGTTGAAAAGATCTAAAGACCACTGGAAACCAATTATTGCCTAACTAAAAAATTATAAAATTTTCTTTGTCAGAAATTTGTAGGTTTTGGACCAGATCAAATGAGCAAGCCTTTTTAGTGGGATCACTATGATTTAAAAACCGTCAAGCTGCTTACACACAATTACTTTAATCTAATCTAGCAAAGATTTTTTTCAACAACCGAAAATTAAACACTGTTGTAAGTTTTCAAATGCCTGCAAGATATTCAAATCCCCTTTTATATATTCTGTGTCAAGTGATAGGCTTGACACAGTATCCCTCAAATCACTCAATGTTAAATAAAAGCTATCCAGTAACAGAGTGGCCAGATCCCTTTCTACAGAGCCAAAAACTTGAACAAAAAGTTCAGAGGCTGGAAGAAAATGACCTTTTATCTCACTATCCTACCTGTTATTAAGCACAACCAGAGTCCTGCTTGCTACAATATCTAAAAGAAAATCTGCTTTAATTATACAGTGAAAATAAATTCTTTCCTGAAAATATTATGAAAACTAATTCAAATGTTTAACGGTCAAGGTAAAAAGAAGAGAGCTTTAGAGAAGAGCTGTACCTACCCAATTTAAATCCCTTTGATCCAATGATCCAATTAATAATATCTGTATGCTGGAAACTTGTGTGCCGTCTTGACAGTTGTTGTCAGTGCCAGTTCCAAATGCAAAACAATAGATTATTAGTCAATCCTTCCTTTTAAAAATGCAATGAGAATGTATGGCAAACCTCATGGGGAAGTACATGTAGGTGAAAGGCTGATGAAAGCATAATATTCCCTGGGCTGTGGTCAAATTCATGTTTCAGTGTAGGCACCAAGCACTTCCAAGATATGCTGGCACCAGGCCTTAGCCCTGCCCTATGTAGAATCAGCTGAACAACTCAGCAAGCAAATGTCCCAAGTCCAACTCCTTCTGCTCCTTCAGACATAAAGTGCTGTTATCAAACCAAACCAAATAATCCAAACAACATCCTGTGGCCACCATTTGTACTCATAACCACAAAGAGGTATCTCCTTTCTCTACCAGAACAAGAGTTCAGTTCTTTCTTCCTGCAACAAGAACTTTAATTACACTATTATCATCTCTGTACTTATTTTCTAGTATGTTTACACACACATACCCCTATGATCCTCCCCACCCATTACATATTTAAGCTGTATGAGCTTGCTTTCTCAAGAAGAGCCTCTCTTTTCCTTTCTAAACTGTTCCTTTCTGCCCATCTGCTTTTCTCCCAAAAGTTGAAAAGATCCAGGTCCCACAGAAGGTGTGCTTACATTGAACCACCAACTAACCAATTCCATTTTAGTAATTCATGCAAGCAGAACCCTATAGAGAGTTTAGGGTGCTATACATATTCAAGCAACTGGAACAACTGAACAAACCATAATTAAGCTAAAAATAGATAATGAAAATAGATTTGTATAATTCAGCAAAAAAAAAAAAGACACAAGATTATCTTAAAGTTAGTATCCCCTCTTCCAAGTCTGTGAACAAGGCCTATATACAAGTTCAATACACGTGGGCAAAACATATGTTGACTGTAAATTCTAAATGCATTGGACGACCAAATAAAACTTGGTTTTGACAAGCCTATCATGGGAGCACACCCATATTCTCCCTCACAGGAAGAAAAGCAACTCGAATTGAGCATTCTTTTAAAAAGACAAAGAGACGAAGCAGTCTCATTTTCTTCACTATTACTGTTTTCTGCTCCTTGTAATCTTGATCTCACTTTTCCCAGAAAAAGGTCTCCCAATCAGTTGGCCTTTTTGGTCAATATTCTTGTTCCTGTACTTTGCACAGTCAAAAAAAAAAAAACCCTGTTGCATTTTTTGGATGTAAGCACAGCAGCAAAGTAACACGGAGTATAATTTAGTATATAATCCAGACAGAACTGCATGAGACCAACTAATACAGAGTGTGTGCCAGAATCCTCTGCTGTATTCAGCATGTTTTTAGGATTCCTCTGCAGATGAGACAATGATTTCTACCATACCACAACCACTATGGAATCAAGCCATCCCTGAACGAGGGTAAAACCGTTCACTTATCCTCTTGGACAAACTCATCCAGGGCAATATAAAAACTGCTTTCCAGAACTTGCTGGAAGACAGGGGACATGGGGAATAATTGTCTCTCAATTCACAAAAGGTGGGAGCAACTCACAAGCAAACATGTTGCCTCCATCTTTGAGGCAGAAACATCTAAAGAACCTGATTCTTTTACAATCCATATCACCACTGATTTGCTGAATCCCCTCCATGAGGAACAAGAAGCCAATGATCTAAAATGCAGTTTTTGCTGTGTTTGGTAGCACTCAATGTGGAACATATTCCCTGAAGGTAAAAAGTTTGTCAACCATTTAATAGTTCGTAACAGATGGGTAAAGATTCAGACAACCTGTGGATTTCCTTATAGAGTCGTTTTTGCTTATAGAAACAATATGGCATGTATATCAGTAGGAATCCACACCCCTATTTTCAAGTTTCTGCACATCTGGCAAGTTCTAGGATACCTAGAGGTAATTCACAAAAGTTTTCTAGCTTATGTGATTAGTCTAGTAGTTTGTGGGCACTGGTGAGGAATAAGCCATGGTTTGGTAGGCATACATGTATCCCACCAGATCATTTTCTGACAAAGTACAAGACAGAATCCAAATATCCCACAGTACTGCCATAGCTAAAAAAATAGAATGTAGCCAACCATATCTTACAGTGTGCTCTTTAGAGAGAGAGAACACAATGAGATGTTACTATTAAGTGGAAGTGTGGATAGGAGTACACTAAGTTTTCTTATCCCTGCCTTTCTCTTTCAAAGTATTTCCTCAACAAGTGACTTTAGTGGAGGGTTTGTGTAGCAAAAAAGAAGAAAAAGTATCTCTGGGAAACATGGGCAACTGAACAGGATTTCAAAAAATCCTTTAGTTGTCTAAGACAAAATGACCCAGCCAACTATTTTAGAAAAAGGTGCTATATTTAAAATATATACTGTATTTCATCTTGCATTTAAGACTCCAAAATAGAAGTTTTAAACTCCCCAAAGTATCTCATTCTTAAGTGCCCACCAAATGTGTTGGAATATAACCCCCCAAATCTTGAACCTACATCAGGCATACCATATTTGGGCTGCAAAAATCTGGATAACCACTGCACGGCAGCAAAGAACTACTATTTTCTGTAGCTCCAGATACAGTATTTGCAGCTCAGATATGACATGATCCTACTCAACAGGTCATTAATCAATGCTAGGTGAGGATCAGAGCTATAGTATATCACATCAAGGCGGCACCAGGATGGGTAAGATTCAGAAATTTAAATCACAATCTCCCAGTTAAGAGATAATCCATCAACATATTTGTGAAGAGTGATAAGTGCAATTTCTTTGTAAAGAAATTACAAAGCTAAAATTACCTAATAGTAGATGAAACCATGCCCACTTCTTTGCACTAACAGGCTGGTGCCATCAAGACTGGTTGCACTAGCCAATTCCTCTTATTTTTGTACCAATCAGCAATATTCTTCATATGCTTCTTAAGAGCTTTATTCACTTCCTCTAAGGTTCTGCCATAGGGAAGCTAAATGTTCTCACAATATTGTCTCTTGGCTCTTCCTCTTGACCTTGCCAGTGGACTTTTTCTCATCTGTTCTGAGACTGTCTTAGCCCTCTACCCTATCCATACTTAGAACATGAAGTCTAACATTTTCTGCGATGGGCCATACTTGCCTTCTAAGCAATGCTATAGTCCAAAACTATTAAGTGAAGCCATGACAAAAATTGGATTAGTTATTTCATTTACATTTCAATATAATTAATGTTAAAAAGAGTTAATAAAATATTCTCTAATAATATATTTAATCAGTTCCTCTTCTGTCATATGAAAAATATAAACTGGTTGCAACTTTTTGAGTTGCTAAACCCATGACATTTATGTATTGCACATAGTCCTGAGATGCCAGATTATGCATCTCCAATTAGAAGGAGCAATTTGTTTTCCCCTTTTATGATTTAAAAGTAGAGTGAAAGCATTTTGTAGGGAAGGTAATTTTGGAAATGAAAGATCTTCTAACATTAAACATGAAGGTGTATGTGTTACATGGCAGAATTGTATGAAATTATCACAATTATAAAACTATCCTCTTTCCCCTGGCCACCTCACTTCGTTTATTGTTCAATAAATACATACAGTATGCCTTCCAGGCCAACAGTTTCAGGCAGCTCATAAGAATGAGTATATAATACATAAAACGTTAAAACTATTTAACATTCTAAGGCAGTTCCAACACTTCTTAGTGTTTTTCCCGTGCTATGGCAGTTCCAACACTAAAACCTCTAAAACACTTAAAAAGACAACACAATTGACACTGTGAAATCACTCACAGAGAACTTCCCTTTGCCATGTAATGAGAAGGGAAGGGCCACTGTGCATAGTCAATGGAGTACTACTGAATTAGAAGAGGGGTGATGTGGCTTTCAAATCTCACTAAGCTATGAAGGCTGTACATTTTCTCTTAGCTTATCCTCACAACAGAAACTCAGAATGAAGACCAAAATGACACCAGCTCACTCTTGTTCCTCACACAGAAAATGATAAGACTGAACGTTTTTTTCACCCCACGGTTCATTTTTATTCCTTTATACTATTTCAAGTGAATGTGTATGATTTTTTTTTCCTCGTATGGTCACCTCTGAAGATTTTCACAACATAAAGCTGCTTGCAAAGGGTTAGGCCTTCTGTTCCCTAAGGCAGTGTTTCTCAACCTTGGGAACTTTAAGATGTGTGGACTTCAACTTCCAGAATTGCTGGTTGGGGAATTCTGGGAGTTGAAGTCCACACATCTTAAAGTTGTCAAGGTTGAGAAACACTGCCATAAAAGAACAGAAGCTGACACAATTGATACATGGTACAAAGTTAAATGTGACATCCTCCGGCAAATCTGAATGCACTCTTGCTATTTCTGAGCAGTTCACAGGAGCATACAAAGTCTAGGCACCCCAGGTCAAATTGTATGCTTTAATTAATTACTAAGTGAACAGTGAATATAGTTGGTGCAGAGGTTTGAACATCCTTACAGTCAGTATTTGTCTAACACATCTTTTGGCAGAAATAACAGTTCACATAATCAGCAAAGAGTTTTTCTATTCTTGTTTTTGGAATGCATAACTTCCATTTCCTAATACTGTCTCTCACAGTTAAAACTGCTATTGTCTTTAGAGATTTTCACCATATAAATTGCTATTCCTATATCCACCACCCTACTCCCTTGGGGGAGATGGGCGGTGACAGAAATTTGAAATATAAATAAATAAATAAATAAATAAAAATATTCATCAAAATTGCTATTGCTATTGCCTTTAGAGCAGTTATAGGTAAGCCTAACTGTAACAGCCCTGCTCTGTGAGCTGCACTGGTTGCTAATTGGCTTCTGGGTGCAATTCAAGGTGTTACATGGCACAGCTATTTGAGGGACTGCCTGTCTCCCAGAGTGGCTGCCTGTCCTGTGTGCTCCGAGTCAGCTTGCTTCAGGTCTGTTGCTTAATCAGTGTCATCTAACAGGACCTAAGAGGCAGGCCTTCTCTTTCATCACACCTGCCCTTAGCAGCAGCATCCATCCTGAGATTTGCATGGCCTCCATCTTCCCCTCTTTCAAGCAATCCTTAAAAACAGGATGTTTTCCCCAGGCCTTGGGTTAGGGTATTTGAGCAAGGCCCTTAAAGTTGGGTATTATGTGGAAGGATGTTGTGTTGTTCTCTGGAATGACGGTTGTGCCTTTTATATAACGTTGTTTCATTTAACTTGGTGAAGTCAATTAGAGTTCTTCTGGAGTTGGGCAGACTAGAAATTCAATAAATAAATAATTTTATAGGCTTCCCCTGCTTGGTAAAATGAATTATCTTTGTTTCAAAATGTTCAGACAACTGCTTAGAAGAGTCCACGGTGATTGAAAGTAGACATAACAATCACAGCCTGAGAGGTTTGAAGAGTCAGCATATTTGTTCACTTGTGGAACTGCTATTTCCTGGATAACTGTAAACCTGACAAATGGATGCCACCACATCTTCATTCCTTATAAAATGCTGTAGCTAAGGCCAGGTCATTGCATAAGAAAAGTCTTAAGAAAGTATGCATTGGGCTTCGGTCTTAACAGCTTCTGGAGGGTAGTCCAATCTTCTGGCATAACCAGAAGCAGGCTTTTTGCATTCTTGAAGCAAATGCATCTTTCTCTAGACTTACACAGCTTTTTCAGAAGCTGCTCTCACACAAGCTGTCTTGTGTGCACACACAGCTACTTGCTTCAGTGGGAAAAATGCAAACTCAACTCCCAGGGACTACCTGGACACATCCATGTTGCTTTCATATAAAAAAGATTTGCCACAGCTTCTTTACCATGCAGATTATGGAAATTAAGTTGCAGAAATGAGGCATGTATGTTTAACAGCAAAGAAATCTTTGCATCAAAACAGAATTCTTATGATGAATTGGCCTGAGCCAAGCTCTAGTATATCAATTTTGTAAGAATCATAATTTTAATGTAATTTGGGTACAAAAGGAACAGAGAACACAGATGTCTAAATTTATTCCTAGTAATATGATAGGCTGCAATAATGCTAAAAATAATTATAAAAATATGAGATTATTGATCAAGTACAGTAAAGACTATTAGGTCTACAGCATCCTGGGTTCCATGCATTTTGGACGATAGCTCCTATTAGCTCCAAACAGTGTGGCTCCAATCCATACTGGAGAGCTTGTGTGAGAGCAGCTTCTGAAAAAGCTGTGTAAGCCTAGAGAAAGATGCATCTGCTTCAAGATAAAATGTTCTTTATAGATCAAGATCAGGAAAGATTGTCCTAAAGACTTTGTAATTTGAATGTAGAGACCATGCATTTCCTGTCTTTCAATCTTGTAGATTTTCTTACTGGAGCTTCACAAAAGATAAAAAGCAAGTCAATTGCACACCACCATCCAGAGCCCAAGCTTTTTCTTCTTACCTATTGCTTGCAAGTTATTTCTCTCCTTCAGTGCCAATAACTACTTCTATCTTTCTTTCACTCTCAGCCCCTATGTCCCACTGACCCACTGACTGGTGAATAGTGCACAGTAAAAAAAATTGATATTGTTTTTAGATCCCAGAAGGGTTTGAAAGAATGATTCCACTGATAATTTAATTCTTCTGGATTTCTCCCTCAGTCTTGTTATAGCCCCAAATCTTACATTATCTATCTAGCTATCTAGCTATTAAATCTGTATGCCGCCCAACTCCCAACCCCAGCTTTAGCTCTTAAACTCTTAAAAAGCCTTTTTTACATTTTAATTTTGGAAGTGATTCATCCTGAACAGATTGCTTTGACTGGCTGGTTTCTTTTCCATTCAAAACTTGGAAGTACTGTCCTGGAACAGAAGAGGAGGCTTGTATAAAATCTGTCATTTAATGCTTTAATTTTAATAAACCAGAACTTCATTGCATGGGATTTGTAGGAACTGCCTAATGCCAAACCAGATCTTTGATCCACCTTTGCTTTGGAAAGTCTACACCTGCACTGATTAGCAGCAATGATATAGTAGGATAGGAATGGGCAATCTTTGGCCATGAATAGGATGCAGCTCTCAAACAATTCTCAGGTACAGGATTTCAATCTTCATCTTGGGTCTGAAAAGAGGGATTTCTTTTCCTCTCTAGCCAATATAGCATTGGTGTAAGAGGAGGAAGACTTGAGTGATAAATATATATATTTCTGCACAAGGGAACAATATCTCTCTCACTTGGCCCAAGGGTGTGGAGTATTTGACATATTGCCTCAGGGCAAGTGATCCTCTGGAGAGAGAAATGATTCTTCACCTTGGCACTAATGTTTCCCGACAAAGTCTTGCAGGTCAGAACTGAGCCTGACACATTTTACAAATAAAGTGTTAGCCTTACACTGAAGTACACACTCTCAACTAATTTCAAACCTTCTATGTGCAGGGTAAGGAGAATCGTGAAGTAATTGCAGCAACCACACAGTCATAGGCCTGAGTTAAATCTGAAGAGGGAAAATCTAATGCCCAAGTCATGGTGATAAAGCACTTGTGGTTTTTTGTCAGCCTTGAGAGGTAGACCAGACAGGAAGCATGGTCAGATGAGCTAATTCTACTTTATTGTAAGGTTACATTAATTACATTAACAGAATCTTGCAAGTTTAAAAGTACATTTCTCCCTCCCATCCCCTTTACAGCCCAAGAATATAGGGAGGGTCCTTTCTGAGCCGCTTGCCCTGTCCACATTCCTTACAAAGAATGGTACAAAGAATAATCATTTTAGGATCTGTTCCCATGAAACTACTAAAGTAGGTATAGTAACACAGCAGCTGCCATAGGCAAAAGCTGCAGGTCTCAAACCTCCTTTCCCAGAGGCCCTAAATGCTACTTTCCACCTTCATTTAGCGGCTGGGTAGTTACGAGAGCCACTAGCTATCTTCCAAAGAGTACTCTGCCTGGCATCCTCTTCCCTAACTCTAGCCTGTTGAGAGAAACAGGGCTCCCAGAACCTGTACTGCCCTTCAGACAAATAAAAGGTAAAAATGGAAAAATTAAATGCTTTCTATAACTTAACCACCTGGTCTTACAGCGTAAAGGTGAGTGGCTAATGGCTTTAGCTCTTCCTCCCCCGTATTGGAAATAATCAATCTCTCAAAAGGTAAAACTAGAATGTATTTTTAAAAAGTAACTCAAAAGTTCTCATATATGGGCCTTGGCTCAAGAAGCATTTTATAGAAAAGAAACAGTGGGCACAGGAAAGTGGGTAACATATCAAGACTTGCTAGTATGGGAAAATTGAGAACTTAAGATGAAATCAAAAGAACAATTGACTACAAAGGGATTTAGTTTTCAATGGTTTTCATATGTACAATCAAGAGAAAGATTTAATACAGATAAAAAAGCACCAAGAATAGAACATTATAAAACCGATATTGAAAAATGATGAACATGTGATTACCAAAATGTATAAATGTTTGTTGAGATTTGAAATGAAAGAAGAGCAAGTTAAAGAATGTATGATAAAATGGGCTAAGAACTTTGATTATAACATTCAAATGGATCAATGGAAGAGAATGTAGTTAAAAGGTCTGACATTCACATTGACTTACAATTTAAAAGAGAATTTTTATAAAACGATGTACCATTGGTATATGTCACCAAAGAAATGGTCTAAGATATATAAAGGTACTTTATACTATTGGAAATATGAAAAGCATGAAGGGACATTTTACCATGCATGATGCACTTGCAAAAAAGCGAAAAAATACTAGAGACAAATTTACACAAAGATAGAGGGTTTTAAAACTTAATATTCAGCTGAAACCCAAGCTTTTTTTACTAGGACTTATGGACAGTCAACTAGAAAAGACTCAAGGACGACTGGTTTTATAGATGATAACTGCAATGAGGCTAATATGCACAAAGATGGAAAAATACAGAAATACCCACAATGGAGAGTGGACTGTGAAGATGGTAGAACTTGCTGAAATGGCTAAATTGACTTGTCTGATTGGGAAAGGAACAATAATTACTTTTATAAAAGACTGAAAACCTTTTGTGGATCTTTTGCTGAAAATGGACAAAAATGAATTGGTGATCTTGGGATTTATTGATTAAAAAGAGTTGTTTATAGGAAGAAGGGAACCATGATATGTAATTTGGGAGGGTGGAAATGGCAATAATTATGTTTGTAACGGCTGCAAAGAAGAACTGAAGTCACTTCTTTAGATATCTTCCTTTTCTTTGCCTTTACTGTTTCTCACATTTTCTTTTATATTTTCATATATTTTACTTTCTTCTACTTTTTTCTTTACATTTCTGTAGCTTTTAAATCTTGTATAAAATTCTTTTTCAATAAAAACTCTATATATAAATTAAAAAGTTCTCTTATATAAAGCCCAATTTACAAAAATTCATACAATCCTCTTGGCAGACCACAAGATGGTGCTGGTCCACCCTAATTACTGATCTCAAGAGAGACATACCTTTCAAAGTTATACTATCCCAAGAAATAAGTACAGGGAAAAGTTAATCTCTTTTACACAGAAAATTACACAGAATGCATGACTTGTGCAGAAAAATAGGAATGACAGAATAAGGTTTTTAATACAGAGAGAAGGAGAGCAAAATAAATAAAAAGTTTAATGTTGATTTGCCTATTTTTATGAAAACAACCTAAGTCTCAAAACAAATTCCTGTGCTTCTTTTTCCTGGATCTCCCCCTGTCTCTTACTTATATCATATCTCATTATAATTATTGTGAAATCATCCCAATAGGGAGTAAGGCTGGATTGTATCATGAACTCTACTATTCCAATAAGAGACAACATTTCTATAAACTTTCTGCCCATTAAGTTCCCATTCTTAATTCTTAATAATTGAATTATTTTCTCATAGAAGGCAGCAGGAGTATTTTATGAGCAATGAGAACAAAAAGCAAAACTCAAAACTAATGTTTAAAACCAAAAGCAAATAAGAAAAATCAAGTACAAGTGCAGCACTTATATTACTCATAAGCTTCTGTAATGGTACTCCAATAAATTAAAACCATTTAAACTAAGGGTTGCTACTTTGTTTCCTAAAAGCTAAGTTGGGAATTTCCTTGTTTCAGCTTTAAAACAAATATTTTAAAATGAAGAACCTTACAAAATGAAACAACTGCAATAGTATATTTTTGGAAAATTAAGGAAACAGCTTCTGCTAATAGTTCACCTTTCTGTTGAGGACTCCATCCCATTCCTTGTTCCAATACAGTTGTGTTTACAAATGATTCATTTTTCCACTTCAAAGCATGAGAGGCACAGAAACAAGAGGGATTGCTCATATATATATGCACATTTCCCTTCTACACTGTATGTCGAACACCAAGCATGCTCATGTGTTTAAGAACTCCCAAAGGGAGAGCCTGCACCGCACTTACGAAACTGAACTGTAGTAGCCCCCAGATCTTGGCTCCCATTACAGCCTAGTACCAATTGGACTCCACTATCAGCATGACCTTCGAACAGACAACAGGAAATGCAATCGTGACTCCAATTTTGTCAGAAGTTTCAGGCAGGAAAAATCCCATTAGTACTCTTTCCTTGAAGGAAAGTCTGATGGAACCCATGGGGGGAAAATCAAGAATGGTCTCTACTTCCCTCCTTTCATCAGTGAATCTACTCAAAGTAGGCTGGCAGAAGTAGCTAACTGTGAGACAAAGATCATCTCCTGACAGTAAGCCTGAGGAAAATGCTAGAAAAAAAGTTGCGACATTGATCAATATAAACTTAGGTGTACACATTACACATTTGTCTCATTTAAACTGGGACATGTGAAAGTGGGTAGCAAGTTTATGCTAGATAGTCTACTTAAAGATATATGCAGGACAAAGCTCGTGATTTCAACAACTCACTATTAAAATTTAAATTGGTGGTTAGCTTTTATCACAGACTAAGGTAAACTGAATGAAGGTAAAGTCTGCACAGCCCACCTCCAAAGTTTATTTTAAAAACTTTATCTGTTGCTTTAATAAAAGAATTAAAAAGATGGCAAAAGGCAAACAATGTGAAGGAACAATGCCTTTAGGGAAGACTATTTACCATTTATTTGCTAAATCTCTGTAGTGGCCATTAAGCAGGTTTTTGAGTGGCTCACAAAACAAATACAATTAAAATACAATATACAGTGATAAAAATGGATTAAAAACTAACTGCGTAATTAAGATGAAAAATAAAAGAATCAGACCATAAACTTTAATTATTTAGGAAGCCAGAGATACAGTGAGGTTCTAAAATTATCACACACCTAGCACCAGTTGATAGGTCATTCCATAAATGAGGTGCCCACCTAACTTTTTGGGCAGAGCAGGGTTTCTGAAGAAACTCTTGTATTACAGATAAGTACATATGGAAAAAGGTGATCATTAAGATAATCTGGAAAGAAATGTTTTGCCTTTCGCAATCTTTTTCATTCTTATATTAAAGCAATTTTTATATTAAATGTTTTTTAGGCCTTTAAAGATTACATTGGAGACCAGGTCCACTCTTGACAATTTACTAATCACTTCTTTAATTTTTTAAGTTCAGCATTATATTCTAATGAGATGAGATGAGGACATTGGACAGAATGAGGATAGGTTATGAGAGGCCACCACTTAAAAATGCATGGGTTCAGGTCACACATTATACAAACCAAAGGAAACAACTGTTATACAAAATTATGTATGACTGTATATACTGCAACATGGAAAACATCACAAAACTGCCGCAACCCAAACTAAAGTATATTCATCACTTCATGCTAGGTTTCTGTAATGTACATTATTTGGGGCTGCCTAGTATAATGACTGATTTAGTATTAAAAAGATGCCTTAGAGGAAAGAGTTAGTATGGCAAAGCATGGAAGATCTGAGATAGCATTTTTTTATTAAAAAAAAAAAACTAAACAGAAAAAGAGAAAAATTAAAGAGCTCCACAGGAGATATGAAGAAAGGCTACTAATAACTACAGAGAGCCTGGATGAAAAAGCTACACAAAGAGAAAATGTGTCAGCCCCTTTCCATTGCATAGAAGTGAGAACATTCTACAGATTTTGCCCTGCTATGTTGCACGCTCTTCTCACAACACCTGACATCATTACAGTCAGCTGGAAAACAGCAAGCCAGCCAATGACACAGCTGCACTCAAGGCACACCCACCAGATAAAAAATAAGCACACTGGGGGGTTTTTTAGGATGATTTCAAACACACAAAATCTATGTTTGGCTATCCCACTTTTTTTTTTTGGTTTGCTATTTTCTCCTATTCACAGAACCTCCCTTTGAACTCTGTCATTATTTGCTTATTTGGATCACACATTCCTGATGTGCTCCTGAATGGTAACGCTCATATGGAGATAGCACTAGACCTAAAGCCAGAGGAGGAGGGGGAAGAGGAAGAATTGCAAAGCAGTCACAAAAGAAAAGATCTGAGCTACTATGAGACTGAAATGGGGGGAATCTGACACTGCTGGTGCTTGACAATCCCAAGGCACAAACCCACCTTCTTAGTTCTGATGTGGTGTAATGACACCCATTCCCACTAAACACTTGGCTGTATAAGAAGGAATGCTCAGGAGGTTCTTCAAAATCATAGGAAGACAAAGGCCAAGAAGGAAGTGTAAAGAAAAATTCATCCTTTTTAATCCGTTTCCAGCATTATGTATACCGGTCTATCAAAAATAATTCAACAAGAACAGTTTTATACAATCAGTGCAGTGAAATTCCATTAACTCAGCTTTCTGTTTCCAGTAAGAGCCAACCTGATGCTTTGGGGAAGATTCCAAGCATAGTATGAAAGCAACATTGTTCAACCATTTTGTCCCTAGCATCTTAGTATTCATTGAAGTTTCTTTTAGTTATGAGTAGCAGCCATTCATAAATTATGTTCATTCATCAGTTCAACCCTTTTAGAGCCACTTAAGACTGTACCAATCACTGTATCTTAACTACGTTCTCACAACACACTGATTCTAGACCAGTATTTCTCAACATGCAGACTTCAAGTTGCCAAGGTTGAGAAACACTGTTCTAGATTGTATCTCCTGTAATTCTTGGGGGTGGTGATAGCTCTAGAGACAACCTTTCATAGTAAGAATGACCTCTTTTATATTCAACAGATTCATATTTAATGCCTACAAAGGACTGCTGCATAATCTGATGCTGTAATAGTTTTTAATCTTTAATGTATCACTTCTCAGTGTTAATATAGCAAGCAAGGTGACCATTATACAAAGACAATGTACTGTATACTCAATTTACAAACAGAAATATAACAAAATAGATTCAGAAAATGGTTGCAAAATGGAAGAACTACTGCCTTATTAATAGCTGTAAGGAGGTAAATATTTTACAGATGCATTTGGGCTACTCAGGGCTAAAACAATTGAACAAAAAACTTAGAGCATGTATCCTAATTTGTACTTTTTTTAAAGTAAAGAGATGAAGTGTGATGTGACAAAAGGATCATCTATCCTTGTCTTGTTATTACCAGTACAGAAGATTTCATTTGTCTGAGGAAGTGAAAGTAGGAGGAATGCCGGAACAAAGTGACTATGCAATGGGAGTTCCTAATTTTATTTTATTTTTTTATGACTGCAGTGTATATGTCACTCCAAACAGATTTCAATAAACTCAGAATGATAAGTAGGATTCCATGGCAAGAGAAGCTAATGGGAAAAAGGCCTCAAGATGCATGGAAGTTGCTAAAAAGAGACATATTAAAAACATGATTGCAAACAAGTCCAATAAAAAGAAAAAATGAAGGATAACAAAAGATAACAGAGAGCCAGTTTGGTCTAGCAGTTAAGGTACCAGGCTAGAAAACAAGAGACTGAGAATTCTAGTTCCGCTTTAGGCATGAAAAACCAGCTGGGTGACCTTGGGCCAGTCACTCTCTCTCAGCCCAACTCACCTCACAGGGCTGTTGTTGTGGGAAAAATAGGAGGAGGAAGGAGTATTAGGTATGTTCACCGCCTTGAGTTATTTATAAAAATAATAAAGGCAGGATTTAAAAATCTAAAAAAAAGAAGCTAATGTGGCAATACAGAAAAAATTGTGAAGATCTGAAAATAAAAAGACATTCATTCATTCATTCATTTATTAAATTTCTTTGCCGCCCATCTCGCATACGATGACTCTGGGCAGCTTACAAATAATAAAAATAGCAATCACTAAAACAGTTCAATATAAATTCCTAAAAATACAAAGACAAATACAAAATATACCATATAAAGTATAAAATTCCAGATGGGAAGATCTTAACCTTGGCATCCTCACAGGGCCAACCACCCCCATGAATAACTGTCACCCCTCCCATCCCAAGCCAGATGGCATAGCCATGTTTTTACTTCCTTCTGGAAGGCCAGGAGAGCGGGGGCCTGTCTCACTCCTGGTGGTAGCTTGTTCCAAAGGGTGGGTGCTACAGCAGAGAAGACCCTCTTCCTGGACCCTGCCAATTGGCAATCCCTCATTGGAGAGGGTCCGTAACATGCCCTCTCTGCCTGACCGGATGGGACGGGTCAATGTGATATGGGTGAGATAGTCCCTCAGGTAACCTGAACCCATGCCATGTAGGGCTTTAAAGGTGATAACCAACACCTTGAATTGGACCCGGAAGCAAACCAGCACCCAATGCAGCTCGCACAGCAATGGTGTTATAAGTACCCTTCTAGTAGCTCCTAAGACTGCTCGCACAGCCGCATTTTGGGGTAGCCCCATGTAGAGCACATTGCAGTAGCCTATAAGGGAGATGACCAGAGCATGAGTGACTGTTGGAGGGACTCCTGATACAGGAAAGGGTGTAGCTGGCGCACAACATGAAGTTGTGCAAAGGCTCCCCTGGCCACGACTGCCACCTGCTCTTTGAGAAGGAGTCGTGAGTCCAGGAGAACCCCCAAATTCCACACTGGTTGTGTCTGGGGCAATGCAACCCCATCCAGAACCAAAGATAGTAAATTCTTGGATACCTGGGAGCCCCCAACCTGCAGCCACTCCATCTTGCTGGTTCAGCTGAAGCCTGTTGTTCCCCATCCAAACCCTTACAGCCTCCAGGCACAGCGAAAGGGTGGCAACAGCATCACTTATATTCACCCGGGGTGGAGATGTATCGTTGAGTATCATCGATGATACCTCACCCCATGGCGATGGATGATCTCACCCAGTGGTTTCATGTAGATGTTAAAAAGGACCAGAGAGAGCACCGACCGAAACCTGTGGCACCCCACAAAGGAGGGATCGCAGGCCAGATCTATCACTCCCTATCAACACCGATTGGGACCAGCCCTGGAGGAAGGAGGGAAACTAGTGCAAAACCACGCCACCCACCCCCAACTCCCTGAGCCAACCCAAAAGGATACCATGGTCGATGGTATCGAAAGCTGCTGAGAGGTCAAGGAGAGCCAGGACGGATGCGCTGCCCCCATCCCCCATTCCATATTGATATGGAAAGAGTCCAAGACACAAAGGAAGATTACAGACAGCCTGAAAACTGCAGAAATGCTGTCAGAATGAGCTAAGGTTAGTGAAAAATGCTGAGAATAACAGCAACAACAAAAGGCTTATTTAGACCTTTTCAAAATAAAAGAGTCAGTATACCAATTGCTCAATGAAGGTGGCCAAGCAGGTGTCAAAGGCCAAGCAGAGATACTTAATTTTTATTTGTCAGGAAATTGTGAAGAGCAGGATGAAGGGTCAGAACTGAAGCTTTAGATTAAATGTCCAGGGAATACCTCTTTACTTTAAATGAGTTTCAGTCTCCTGGACCTGATGAACTGCGTTCTAAGGCACTGAAGGAAATTGCTAATAATCAGGTCAAGACCTTATATATTACCCTTGAAGAATCCTGGAAAACTGGTAAACTGCCCAATATGTAGAAGAGGGTAAACAGAGTGCCCATGTTCAAAAAGGAGGATCCAGGGTCCTACAGATGTCTACCTGACATCAGTAAGTGGGAAGATTCTACAGCAGATAATAAAGAGATTGAGTTGGAATCATCTAGAAAACATAAAATAATTATCAGATGTCAGTAGGGATTTGTCAAGAACACATCTTGCTAGATTTACCTCATTTTTTTGAATATATAACTTCCTTAATACTTTGTGGGAATTCTATGAACATAGTATATCTTAAGTTCAGCAAAATGTTTGACAAAGTGCCCTATGGCATTTTGATTAATAAGCTAGATCTGGCTTTCTCATGTTTTTGACCCTGAAGGAACTCTTGAAATATTTTTCAGGCCTCGGGGAACCCTTGCACATTCAGGCTCAAATATACAGTAGGCCAGAAGTCTACATCATTATTATATTTGTTTCATGGGTAGGCCTGTATATGTGCATTAACAGTGTTCTTAAACTAAAGAATGAAACTTACCTCTTTAATGGGAAGTTGCCCGAATTGGAAATAATTTTTTAAATAAATAGTGATCTCCCAGTGAACCCCTAGTGACCTCTCCTGGACCCCCAGGGTTCCATGGAACCCTGGTTGAGAAACCCTGAGCTAGATAAATGTGGGCTGGATGGCATAAGAATTAGCTAGCTCAAAAATCATTCTCAAAAGGTGTTTATTAATGTTTCTGTCATTTGTCAAATCTCTCATGGATAGTTTAATCTGGATTTCTGTACTAAGCATGGGATAAGATTCAATGACCCAACTAGTCTCTCCCAACTGTATGATTCGATGAACCATGGAAACCAAACAGTTCACAGGAAGTCAACCCAAAGCCAAAGTGATAGAGGTGAATAAGCTTATGATCTGCATCTTTGGCAGAAATAAAAAAGCCCACTGGCATGGATCTGAGGACTGCAGCTGAGGCCCCACATATCAAACCATTATTTTTAAATGATGGTTTGCTGAATTAGCAATAACATGCCAAGCCAAAATGAAAAAAAAATCACATTTTGGTCAGTGCAATGTGTGAATTATGTGAATGATTCTCACAGAACAGCTGCACCTCACAAAAGCTTGTGCCTTTTAATAAAATTGTTAGTCAGGAAAGGTGCTACCAGACTGCTGATTTTTTGCTACCGCAGACTAACATGGCTCTCCTCCTACAATGCCAAAAGAGTATAATGCGTACTAAAGTAGCATTGGCTGTACTTGCACAATACAATACCCCATTGTTTGCTTATTCCTGTCTTATTGAATAACTCAGCTCTCTGGATATGCTAACACAGTGAATCATAAAGTAACCACACTGACTGCTTTGCACAATACACTGAGTCATACTATGCCAATTAACTGCAGCTTAGCAGGTTGTGTGAACCCAGCCAGCATCTTATACTCTGCCACTGACTACTGAAGATAAGAGTCTTGCTGTACTACATCAAAGGACTGTTTACTCTAGTATCTTGCAGGACCTAATTCCTGTGATCAGGTCTGAAGGCAATATCATTCCACTTGTCTCTCAGTGTCAGCCCCAGCAGCTGTTATTTAATAGCACACTGCCTCTGAACATGGAGGCTTCATTTAGTCATCATGATTAATAACAGCAGTTGATACGTTCTCCTTAAAGCCTTCAAACCTTTCTCAGCCAGGGTTCCGTGGAACCCTAGGGTTCCACGAGAGGTCACTAGGGGTTCCCTGGGAGATCACGATTTATTTAAAAAATTATTTCAAATTCGGGCAACTTCTCATTAAAAAAGTAAGTTTCCTTCTTTATTTTTAGTTTAAGAACACAATGCAAGATATACAGGCCCACCCATGAAACAAAGATAATAATTTTGCAACTTCTGGCCTATATTTGAGCCTGAATGTGCAAGGGTTCCCTGAGGCCTGAAAAATATTTCAAGGGTTCTTCCAGGGTCAAAAGGCTGAGCAAGGCTGATCTAGAGCCTTTCAGTTTAAATATTTATTGCATCTATAACATTCCTGTGTGGATAAAGTACACTGTCTCTTTTTATAAAACTGATGAGAAAGAAAGATAGTGTCTTGATCAAGGCCATCTGTTGAGTTTATGACTGCAGAAAGATTTCCCAGGTTGAAGTCAAAGCAGCATTACACATTGTGCCACAGACAATCTTACACAGTAAGGTGGATCTTAGGCCATCTCCATTAGTTCCCTCTGAAGATGTGGAATCATGGCCATAATATTTTCACATAAATTTCCAAAAATCTTACACAGGTAAAAAGTTAAGCTGAGCTACATCTGCATGTTTCATGAGCTCCCTGGTGATTGGAATGCTGACGTGATTTGTCACAAATAGCAATTATTATTATAAATAATGAGGTACAGCAGATGGCAACATCTAACTGACCTTCTCTGAGCTTGGAGGATATTTATATTTGATTATATTTGGTTGGGAGACCTCCACAGAATCTCAGGTCTGTAGGCTGGACTAGGAAATTGAAAAAACACCCAGGAAGGCAACAGTGACAAACTGTTTACCTATGGTTGCTAAGAAAACTACATGGATTGTCCACAAAGTGTTCAGGAGGTGACTCAACCTGAAGACTTTACTAGAAATAATATTGCACCCATATAGTTCCCCAAGACTCATTTATCCATGGCTAGTTAAACCTTAGTTTATTCAAACCAATATTCTGGGTTAATAAAGCATATGGAACCATCAATTGATTGCAGGACCTGCACTCCAGACTAAAATGTGACTGGCTACTTTGTGACCTAGCCAGTTTTCCATTCAATCTCCTTTCACAATGACTGCAAGACTCAAGGGAATGGCATCTTGAAGCTGCTGCTGCATTTTCACATTACCATTCTCCAACCCCAAAATGAATGGATGGGAATCTATCCTGACACCATGTTGATCTAAATGAACTTAATTCCCAAGGAAGTGTGTTTACGTTTGCAGCTTTGGATGCAAAACTCCAGAATAAGCTATATACTTTTGTACTAGAAATCAGTAGGCGACCATTGCACATCTGCTTTGAAAATTACCCATCTTTTTCACATCTGCTTTTTCACCCATCTTTGCCCCACCTCTTAATCTGCGCCCAAAAATGATAGCCAGAGGGTGAGTATTCTTTTACTTAGCCCTCTCAGGGCAATTCTAGAGCTTTATTCGCTAAATCAGGCCAGCAGTTCTTCACCTGCACTTTGGGAGAACAGGACCAACTTACAGGCACGAACGGAGTCCTTTCTGCTCCGGAGGCCCTGACAGCAACTCAAAAAATGCCCCCGTATGGTGGATGCCGTGGCGCCAACAGGTGGTTTTGCGCCGATGCCTCCAGTTTCCCATTGACACGAGGAGGAATTCCTAGCAACGCCCCCCGAGGAACATTAGGTAGACCCCCTGGGTTGCTGAAGCAAGGCGCGCTCTCAAGAGGACGCTACCACATTCCCGAGTTGCCGGGGAGATCGCGCAAAGAAAGTAGTTACCGGTCCAGAATAGCAGGTCCGGGAACGGTGGCGGCCCCAGAGGGGGAAGGGACGCGCTCCGCACGGCAACCGAAAGGAGCCGATGTCGATAAAGCGGCTCTCAGGGAAAGGCAGGATGGGGGGCGCTAAGTCAGCCTCGCGCTCCGTCTTTCTGGGTTGAGGAGGGCCACTGTGTACAAGTGACAGTGAGGTAACGCGAGTCTCTGCAGCAACAGCAGCCGCTCTCGAGTCACATGCCTGAACTTTCCCCAACTCCACCCCCTGGCGGTCCTTTTTTTCCCCGGCCCGATTGCTACATCCTGGTCGAGGGACAGGCATACCACCCAATCGCGGCGGTGGGGGGGGGAGACATGGGACACCGTCCCTCCGCCCGGCTTTCCTCCGAATCGGTGGGCGCGTGGGTGTCCTTGTTAATGCCATTATTTGTGCGTACTGTGGTCTTTCCCCAGCAGAATCGGGAGCTTCTGCTGAAATCGGAAGGCTTGCCACGTTGAGCCGGGTAGTCTGAGCAGTGGAAGGTGGTCCCATTCTGAAATAGTAACTGAGTTCACCCTGCATTCTGAGGAATGGTTTGTTGTAGCTGAATGCGCACATTTTGCTGAACCTTCACCCACCGTTTAGTTAGCTGCTTTGAGTTTGTTTCCCGATTCATTAAAACTGTGGCCCTTCAAATCACTCTATTTTTTTTTCAAATAATTTTGTTAAGAATTACAAATAGAATAAAAGCTAATACAAAAGAAAAAAGTGTTAAAAGGAAAAAGGTAACTTCACCCTTCATCCCAGCAAGTAAAGACAATTTTAATAGCTTATCACCATCTCTACAACATAAACTCTCTTCACCCCATAACTCATCTTTTAACTAAAAAACAAAGTCCAAAAACCTTGTCATTCTGTCAGCAAAAGTCCAGTAAGGGAAACCAGATATAACTAAATTTCTATTTTAGCCCTGATTGAATAAGCTGATCTTGTATTCCTCCCCTGAATTTTTAAGAATTGTATTTTTAACCCCTTCAAAAATAGTCCCAGAGCTTATTTTCTGTTCATCTTTTTTAAAGCCAAGAATCTTTCAAAACTTTAACAGACTTCTTTTGTACATCCAATAAGTAAAGTTGGTCCTTGTTTTTTTGGTCTCTTCTCATAAAGTCCTTTAAGATCTCAGCAGAGCTCTTTTGTAAAGCCATTAAGAAAAAGTTATCCAAATCACTTTTCTGGTTTAATTATTCTACATCTCCTTTAGGGAGTGAGATATCCATCCATTTTGTTTGTGTATCCAATACATCTTCCTCCATATCCTTCTCACTGCTTGACACATTTACATCCACCTTCAAATTAATTTCAAAATTATCTATTGTAGCTTGTTTTCTTCTATAACTTCATTGACACATGCTCTGTCTATCTTATCAAGTAATTTTGCAGACCAGTATTCAAAAACATCCATTAAGGATTTATGCTCCGTTCTTTTTTTTGTAAAATGAACAAATTTATTATCCTCTAGCTCCCTCTAGTGTGCAACCTTCAAGGTCTCCTTATCATATTTCTTCTTAGAAAAACCCAATCGCCATTTCCCATGGGAATTATTCTTCTAATTAATTCAAAGCTATAATTCCAAATCCATCTGCACCCTTAACCTATTGTTAATTTTCCATATTCTAAGCACCCTTTTCCTGTATAATTCAAAAAATAATATATTTTCAAAGCTTTTAAAATCAAATTTAAACCATCTTTCTCTCAGGAGAAGGTTTGGTCTACTGGTTAAGGTGCTGGGCTAGAAACCAGGAGACTGTGAGTTCTAGTCCTGCCTTAGGCATGAAAGCCAGCTGGGTGGCTTTGGGCCAGTCACTCTCTCTCAGCCCAACTCACTTCACAGGGTGGTTGTCGTGGGGAAAATAGGAGGAGGAAGAAGCATTTGGTATGTTTACCGCCTTGAGTTATTTATAAAAATAATAAAAGGCAGGATAGTAAAGGTAAAGGTTTCCCTTGACGTAAAGTCCAGTCGAATCCGAATCTAGGGGGCGGTGCTCATCTCCGTTTCTAAGCCTTGGAGCCGGCGTTGTCATAGACACTTCCGGGTCATGTGGCCAGCATGACGACTCAGAACGCCGTTACCTTCCCGCCGAAGCAGTACCTATTGATCTACTCACATTTGCATGTTTTCGAACTGCTAGGTGAGCAGGAGCTGGGATTAACAACGGGAGCTCACCCCGCCACACGGTTTCAAACCACCGACCTTCCGATCGACAGCTCAGCGGTTTAACCCGCAGCGCCACCGCGTCCCTTAAAAGGCAGGATAGAAAATAAATAAATAATAAATAAAATAAACTGACCTGATGAATACAGTAAAACCTTGCCAATCTGAAGGGTCTTAACCTTAACAGTTATAGTCCAAAAAGTGATTAAGAAATGAGGCCCAGTTGAGCTTTGTGTCCTTAAAAGGCTGCATTATTAGTATGAGCTTGATGGAATCCTTGACTCCCAACCACTCAACTCATACACCGACCACAAAACAACAGTTCCTGTGGTCTACTCACAAGGAGCAGCTGTCCAGAGTATGTGGATTAACTCAACAATCTCTCCTTCCTCCAGAGAGATTTCCCCAGTCTGGATGCAGCATCCAGCTGCAATTCTCCTCGTAAAGAAGGTCCCATTGTTCCAGTCCAGACAAGGACCACAGAACAGAACAGATCACAGATGGACTGGAACAAGGACTTCTACCTTTTGATAGAAGTGTTGCAAAGAAAGGGAGTGGGAAAAACACAAGTACTTTGTCAGCAGCTAAGAGGTGGCAAAGAAGGGAAGATACTGGAAAGGTTGGAGGGCAGACGGGCCAGTTGGATAGCCATCACTGTTCTGGTCTGCAAGTGTGGCATATCCAACCAATCTGCCCACTGCCTTATCTTCCCAGCACTTCCCTACATCCATTTAGCAGCTGATGATGTCATTGAAATCAAGCTTGTAATAAGGAAAAATAGAGAAAGGAAGATCCTGGGAAGCCCAGGTGGACTGTAATGGTATGTAGGAATGACCTTGGGAGTTGTGGGGGAAGAGATGCTGCCTAGGGAATGATCAGATACAAGGGTGTTGGGAGGAGCCCACAGTTGCATAACGGGCAAAGAAATAAACTCAGAAAGGATCCCCCCTAACTTATCAAGCTATAAAAAGAGATGGCAGGAGATTTGTACTTTCAGGCTTGCAAGATTCTGTTAATGTAGTCTTACTATACAATAAAGTAAAAGCTCATCTGGTAGTATTTCCTGTCTGGTCTACCTGGGAAGGCTGACATGGACTGGTTGGATATGCCTTGGTTAAGGCAAGGATTTCACTGGTAGCAAAGAGAAGGTAGAGAAAGGTAAGTGCTGGGAGGATCAAGGGGGTGCCAACTGGACAGCCATTGCCACTGGCTTCAAGTACAGTGTTTCTAATCCACCCACCCACCACTGATCTTTCCAGGTCCCTTCTATTCCTACCTCCCCTTAGCCACCACCAATTACCCTCATGTGGGGGAGATAGGCGGTGATAAAGTTTGATTGATAAATAAATATATAAGTAAGTAAGTAAGTATCTTTGGTTTCAAGCATGGCATAAAGTAGAGAAAGGAACAGGCAAGTGAGCTGGTGTCCAGGCCACGGGCAAGAGGGAGAGAGAACAGTGAGGTGCACCAGCCTTGCCCTACTCATCCCATAAGACATCTCTGAATATTGTCTTGGCTGAAATCTAGAACCACCCAAGTGTTCCATATTTCAGTTCATCTGAACTGCAACCCCTCAGGAAAGCTTTGGAGACACGTTGTTTTGTGTTCCTACCTAATTACAAGTAATGGCTCCTTGTCTCAAGTACCATAAGTGAGACAAAGATGCCATAAGTGGGTACTGAGAACCTTATCCTCCATGTATTTATCACCACTATTTGTCCCGGTTTGTCTGACTCCCTCCCTAAAAATACAAATTCAGGCAGAGATACTTGTCTAAGCTCCTCATCAAGACTTCTCATCGTCGTTTAGAACACTATCTTATTTCTTGGCTAACAGTCTGATGCAGCGTTTCTCAACCTTGGCAACTTGGAAGATGTGTGGACTTCAACTCCCAGAATTCCCCAGCCAGCATGGGGAATGGGAGTCGGTTCTTATGGCATTTAACTTCGTGGCGATACGGTCAACGTTTGTAGTCCAAGGCTCCTCTTCCTCCTTTCTGTTCTCTTTTGAGCAAGATTTCCATTTTCTAAAAGTGCGCCTTCTTGCATCTAATAGCTCCATTTTCATTCCCCACGCGGCCACCCTCTTGGATTTGCTGATACTGTACAAATTCTTCCCTGACCTGATCCGCGATATGCAACTTTTGTGGGAGAGTTGCTGAAAGACCGAAGGTACGATAGCCACCTACTCGGCAACGAACTAAGGGCATCTCCAAGTTCTACCTATTTCCACTTGGTGACGTAGCAGGTCTCCAAATCCTACCATTCCCTGATCGCTCTCCCCCTTTCTCTACAAGACCCCTTTCTCCGAAAAGACGGCAGACGCGAAGCCTGCGAAAGAGCTTCAGACGCTGCTACTGACCATGCTCGGGTAAGTGGCGCATGCTCACTGTATCCCAGGAACGGAAGTCGAACAAGGAACGTCGATTGTTGAGGGGAGAGACATGGAAGATGGGAAGAGTCGCTGCAACTGGAAGGGGATTCCCTTTACCTTCATTCTGGTCTTCACCCTCGCGCTGGCCACGTCGCTTGCCCAGAACCGGAGTCTCCGCTTCGTTATTTTGGTGAGGAGCCAACACCCCGGGCGGGAGGAGGCTAAGCGGAGGTACCAGAGGGTGATCATTTGGTGGAGGTGACACGTCCCAAGGGTTGAAAAAGAGAGAGAGAGAGAGAGGGAAGGGGAAAAAAATCTGTCGGCTGCCAAGAAACTAACCATGAGATCCGTTTTAAAAGCCTGACGCTTTATAGCCTGGCAGAAAAGCGCTGCTGCCCTGTCCAGCCGCTTTTGTGGCATCAGGAGTGTGCATTGGGTTACGTCCTGCCTTTTTCTTGCAGGTTGCGAGGTGAAATCTTCGCATGTATTGTTGCTATCCAGACGTTACAATTCTCCGCATGTTGTTGATTGCGGGAGCGTGGGAAAGGAAGAGTTCAGGGATGATTGAAAGGGCTTAGACGACGGAGCAGAGGCGGGAGAGGGTGTTCGCGCGGTACGGCTGTCCCCGGGTAATAACAGTCCTCCAGGCCTTGGAGCCAAGTAACGTTTCCCCAACCCTTTCTGGCCCAGACTAAGTTAGAAACAGCCACAGGCATGGTGATGGGCTACCCAGAACATATATTTCTGATTCCCTTCAGTTGTATCGTCATGGAGATCGCTCTCCCGTGAAGGCCTATCCCCGAGATCCCTATCAGGAAAGCGCCTGGCCCCAGGGATTTGGACAGCTGTCTCAGGTGAGACTCCCGGAAAGAAACTGCCAGTGGGACCTTAAAACTCAAGGGAAGTACTTTTTTAAAAAAAGGGGAATGAAGAACAACTGCCCTGCCTTTTTTTTTTTTAAAGAAATCAGGGCACTCTTAGCAACAGTTTGACATTTCCTCCTTTGTTATTTTTTTCCCCCTTTTGGTGTGGGAGTGCTATTTTTATTTCCTATTTTCTTTGCTATCCCAAGAAGCAGTCCTCTCTCAAAATCCAAGGAGGTGATTGTTTATTATAATTAGCTGCCCCTTTAAAGTTTATTTTATTGTAACAACAACATAGAATTTAAAAAGAGGGAGAGGGAAAGAAAGCAGGTGTCTGAGGAGAGGGGTTGTTTCCTCCATTTCAGGAAGTTTTGTTCACATTTCCTGCACTGAGAACATTCCAGCTGTAAAGTGTTCTTTTCACTGTGTGCTGTTTTGTAAAATAGCAGTAAGACCTGCTTTACTGTTAATTTGTCACCGTTGATATTCATAGGCAGGGATGCAGCAACAGTGGGAACTGGGCCAAGCTCTTCGTAGGCGTTACAATGGATTCCTGAATGCTTCATACAATAGACAAGAGGTTGGTGGATTCCATATTGGTGGTGATATCAGTCCAACATGCTCTTTTTTTCTTACTATTTCTTACTCCTTCTCTGCACTTTGCATAACATTGCTTTACCCCAAAAGAGAACAGTGTGATAGGTATGTATGGTAATTTTCTTTTTTCAACCAAATCATCTGTTGTATGAACCTTCATTATGTTGGAGAAAGGCACTGAGTGATGTGCCACAAGGATCAGACCTAAGTCAATATTCATATAAATGCCTCAGATGAGGAGATGGAGGTAATGCTTATCAGTTTTACAGATCCTACAATATTGAGTGGGATAGTTAGTACCCTAGAAGATAGAAATAAAATTCAAAATAATCTTGATAACCAAAAGAAATTAACTGAAAGTAACACATCTAACAAGGACAAGTGTATAGTACTTCACCTAGGAAACAGAAATCGGATGAACACAGATAGCATGGAAGGCATCTGGCTTTGGTAATAGTGTTTGTGAAAAAGAGTTACAGCACTTTGAGATCATTGAAGCAATGTCACACAGGTGGTGGTTAAGATTTGTTTTCTCTCTCATCCTAGTATTAAGGACATAGAACAACTGATTGAATTTTTAGGAAAGCAGGTTCCAGCTGAATATTTAAAAACACTTCTTAATAATGACAATGGAACCAATTCCTCAGAGAGCTCCCCTTCGTTAGCTATGTTAGGCAGGGGACAGGTAGCCGTCTGTATGAGATGCTTTGATTAGGATTCTTGCACTGAGCAGGGGATTGCGCTCAAAAGCTTCAATGTCCCTTCCCAGCTCTATAATTATTACCCCATTATTGTTTATTCAGTACATCTTTATTAAATAAACCGAGTCTTAGAATGGTGGATTGATCCAATTTTATGTGACATCCAAACTAGCCAGTGTGAAGTATTATGAGACACTGACTTGGACTTAGAGCTTCAATAAGTCATGTTGAGTCAAAACCAGTGTTTCCCAACCTTGGTAACTTTAAGATATGTGGACTTTAACTCCCAGAATTCCCCAGCCAGCCATGCTGCCTGGGGAATTCCGGGAGTTGAAGTCCACGCATCTTAAAGTGGCCAACGTTGAGAAACACTGGTCCATACTGACTGCAGCTTATCCTCACATATTGATAAAGCCCAGCCCAGCCTTCCTTTGTTTTTGATGCCTGATAGAATGATACGCTGCCAATGTTGCTATCTGCATGTAACTTTACATATTACAGAGGGAAAAAGGAAATTCTCAATTGCCTAGTACCTTGTTTTGTTTTTTCCCCTGCAGTAAAATTATATCTGATTTACTGAGGAAAACTAGCCATTAAAAGGAGGGAAGGAAAGTTTTATTTTCGATTTAATTTAGATCTCTTAGACCATCAAAGAGTAATTCCCTTTTCAGGGAGCTGTTTGTTTGTGACACATATCTGGACAATCTGTTCACCTGGCATCTGTTCATTTATGGCACAATGTGCTGTGGTCAAGAACAAGCTTGTTTTGTAAGATTCATGTACAAATATGTGGATATGCCTCGAACTATTAAAGGAAAAACTCCTATTTCTATGGACAACTCACTCAACATAAGCTTACAATTCAGTGTGATCCATATTCTGCAGAGATGGAGAAATCAATAAAATGACCACTCTTGTTTCTGAAATATAGCTCTTGTGGCAGCGGGGTGGGGTAGATTTTCTAGCCATGACAGCTGTATCATAATGGAGTCTTGATGGGTCTGTGAAATTGGAAGCTGATCTGGACCTAAAACACAATTGCTCCTAAAGGTCCTATTCCTGAGATACAGAGCTTGGACTCCTCATTGAAGTTTATTGGCATTATTTTTTAAGCTTATCTAGCTATAGGTTTACTTATTTTCTACTGCACCCAGTGCCCATACTTTAAACAATCTTCCAGATTCTTTGCTTTCCATGGTCACTAGGAGAGGTAGAAACCTAGATCATTACCATCCAGCAGCCCTGAAAGAAATCACCTGTTTTTTTCTATTCTTCCCAGTAGTCCTGTTCAGAATTATCCTGTAGCAGGAACTCAACCATCTGGGGCAGCATTATTTGGAGGGAATGGGAAGCTTCATGGTTTCTCCCTCCCCCAACCCTGTTGCTCTAGATCACAGAAAACTAGTCAACTTGTGCAAAGTCACTGGGAAAAAGAACAAAAAACTCCCATCCGTAGCAGCAATTTTGACTGCATGATGAATAATGGGTCGGAAAATGCGTATTTGTGTGGATGCACTTTGAGCCACAGCTCTTGGGTCAAAAATGTTGCCTGCTCAAGATGTGCAGTCTTGATTCAGATAGACCTCCCATGTTTGTTCTTAGACAACCTGAGTATAGTAACGACAGTGACACTAAGGAAATCCACTTGTATTTGACTTTTTCCTCTGGCAGATCTTCGTTCGCAGTACAGATTTTGATCGGACCTTGATGAGTGCCGAGGCAAATCTGGCAGGATTGTATCCTCCAAAAGGGCAGCAGGTGTTTAACCCCAATATTTCTTGGCAGCCTATCCCTGTACACACTGTACCTGACCACATGGAGCAGGTGAGTTATTTTAACAGGTCAGTGCTGAAAGATTGGATCTGCTTCTATCAAAAAAACTCTTCAGTACTTTTTTTCTTCTACCTTGAGCTCCACCCTTCTGCTTTTTCACTTTTAATTTCCAGACATTGTAGGAGAGCTGGGAGGTACAGTGGCATCTGATGAAGTGAACTGTAGTTCACAAAAGCTTGTGCCTTAATGTAAAAGCTGCTAGTCTTAAAAGGGGCTACCGGACTCTTTCTGATTTTTAGTTTCCAGAGATTTCTTAACTAAAAGAAATTGCTTAGGATAGGTAGCTCATAATGAAACAGATTGCCATGAACTTAGTGATCGTAAAGAGGGATTTGTGCTCCAATTAACTTTTTTAATCTAATATCAATGTTGCCTCTTTCCAGCTCCTGAGGTTTCCATTATCGCCCTGTCCCCGTTATGAACAGCTGCAAAATGAAACCAGGCAGACGCCAGAGTATGTAAATAAGACCATCCAGAATATGGTATATTGCTTTTTATATATGTTTATACATTGTATACATTTTAAATTTTTATTTATATAATTGTTGGGGGTCATAGAAAGAAAGAAGAGATTAATTTGTTTTTTACTTCTTCAGCAATTCTTGAAGATGGTGGCAAACATGACAGGAATTCAGGATGTTTCCCTTGAATCTGTCTGGAGTGTGTATGATGCACTCTTCTGTGAGGTAAGATTTCTGGTATAAATTAGTCATTTGATTTCAATGCTTTTTAAAATTGTCTTAGTAGTGTTCAAAGCTACCTATGCTCTTACTCAAGAGCTACTTAAAATAGATATTACAGATTGATGGACAATTTTCATGACGCAGTTGTGTTGGGCAGAAATACTTCTGTTATTACTCAGAAGTCTTACTATTGTATACCTACCATGCATACGATAGCCATATAAAAAGAAAGGTTTTTGATATGTAACTTGGTTCCTAAAAATGGATGCTCTTTCTCTCTGAAGGGTATGTATGTATGGGTGTTTTTTATCGATTCCCCCTTCAAACAATCTACTCTTGTCTTAAGAGACCCTCTGACATTGGTACAAGAGAAGACACACAATACCACCCTTCCCTTTCTGCAATGACAAGGCTGTGATGACTGAGGTCCAGAATGGAAAAGGCTTCCCTATTCAAACTGTATTCCTGTAAAACATGTTTTTCATTCTTCTTCCATAAAAGTGAATTATTTCCATTCATATAGGCTTTACCACTGTGATATAGACAAACCCTGTTCTCCATATTCTTACTGACAGATACATCTGATATTAGTGTAAGTAATGTAGAAAGATGTATCATAACTCCACACACACCCTGATCTGTGTAACAAAAAAATTCAGACATATATCAGATTACATCAGATTAGGAGAAATCTTAGTCACATTGCTTTACAAACCACCATATATGACTTTTGATTTTGTGGAGCTGGTAATGTGGAAATTCTAGTTGGTGATCTTAACAGTGATAATGGTAAATGGAGATATTACTCCACAAATTAGAGTGGTAAACTGATGGAAACCTGGGTTGAATCTGATACATGAGCCTAAATTGATAGGTTCCTTTAACACTGACCAATAGAAACAAGGTTACAGTCTGCATTTGACATTTGTCAGCAGTAATACTGCATCACATCACATTTTAATCTTAAACCCAATTCCGTATTCCCAGCATCACGCTGCTGCTCATGTTCACACAATAATTTGAGGGAGGCCAAATCACAGACATGTTATTTCAGTGACTTGTCCCTAGCATATGTGACCCAACACTTATGCTGCTATAGAAAAAGTATAATCTGACATATTATTTCAAGCAGTGGTGGATGACAGACATCCTCAGTCTAGCAAAATTTGCAGACAGAGATGATTGAGATCATGCAGAAGTTTCCTTATGGTAATAAGAACATTAATACCAGTTTGACTTCTGTTAGAGAATAACGATAGCAGACATGACCGAGGAACCTCACAGAGGATGATATGGGCATTAATGCCAAGGAGAAACTCTTTGCTTGAAAGAGGAAGAATGGCTGATTTGGAAGGCCCTAAATCACCTCTGTACCCAGGTCAGTGGATCAAGGGTGTGATCATGAAGAGTATTCAACTCGATCAGAGGCCTGTTCTTTTATGAGTACTGTACAGAATGGCAGTATCTGTTACTTTGTGTTCTGTTGGGGAACAACAAAGGACTCTGATGCTACTTCACAAGTACTGAAATGAATATTCAGGGTAGAAAAAATGTAACTTGGTGAATGGACACAAGAGAACAAGCTTAAGTAATGGGTGGGGTGTAGTTCTAGAATAGGCTTGCCTAGATGTGTTCTTCTAACTATTGATAAATAAATTTCCCTCTATCTACTGAGTCTAGGAAAGAACTTTTTTTTCTTTTGTTATCAAACCTACTTTGCTAGCTGAAACCAATATGTGTATCACAGAAGCATCATACTATTACTATTAACAAATTAGCCAAATGTTTAAAGTATTTTCATAGACTTCTGCAAGGTATCTGAATTATGTTCTTAAAATGGAGCCTTCCCAAATGGCTTTGAATGCAGCATAAGGAAAACTACACTGAAAAGTGGTGTACTGAAAGCATTAGAGTGGGTTTCTACTCACAGCTGATGTTAAGCCTATCAAAAACACTGTTCAGCCCTATTAATGTCTTAAAATGTTTACCAAAATAGTTTTCCTGCTGAAAGAGTAGCAGGTAGGCTATCAATTTAAAATTTTCATAGTCAATGTGAAAGAAACATTTCAAACTTGAAAGTCTATAACCCTGTGTAAAAAACACTTCAACACTGAATTAAGTGTTAGGTAAAGGTAAAGGTAAAGGTTTCCCTCGACGTAAAGTCCAGTCGTGTCCGACTCTAGGGGGCGGTGCTCATCTCCGTTTCTAAGCCTTGGAGCTGGCATTGTCACAGACACTTCCGGGTCATGTGGCCAGCATGACGTCACGGAACGCCGTTACCTTCCCGCCGAAGCAGTACCTATTGATCTACTCACATTTGCATGTTTTCAAACTGCTAGGTGAGCAGGAGCTGGGATTAACAACGGGAGCTCACCCCGCCGCGCGGTTTCGAACCGACCTTCCGATCGACAGCTCAGCGGTTTAACCCGCAGCGCCACCGCGTCCCTAGTGTTAGGGCTATTATAAATATTTTGATGAAAAATGGGTGTACCACTTATTAATTACCAAATGCTGTTGGTTTTGTACATTATTCTTCCCTTTCTCCCCACCACTCTAAAATTGTATTAAGCTGCAAACAGGCTGTAGACAAAACGTTACAGCTCTGAGATTTTAGGAATATTCACATTCATTCTCCAAAGGGTAAACACCTTTTTCTTGTGGTATCTTTCTAGAAAATGCACAAAATGCATCTTCCAGCATGGGTAACTCCTATGGTGATGACACAACTGAAGCAGTTAAAAGATTTCAGTTTTAATTTCATTTTTGGGATCCATAGACGAGTGGAGAAAGCTCGTCTGCAGGGCGGTAAGTAAAGAATAAATGTTTATTCAAGTAATGCTGGGGGAGTGTCTGTAAGAGATTAGGATCTAGTATTTTTTCTTTCTTTCTGCAGGAGTTCTTCTCTCTCAAATAAGGAAGAATCTTACCTTAGCGACAAAAGTCTCAGCATCCCACCACTTTAAAATGCTTATGTACTCAGCAGTAAGTTTGGCATGTTGCGTCAGCTGCCTACTTTCCTGATCTTACCCTTCCTTGTTGTTGCAGATGCAAGGAACAGATTCCCATAGCTGTCAGTGTCTTCCCTTCTGTAATACACTACCAAATACCCTTCATTGTAAGAACAAATGCCAACTATTAACCCATGGTTCTGTAATCCCATTTGTTTTTGTTCTACTGTAGTTCAGGAACTTTCTTCACTTTGAAAATGTATTTTAGATCTTCTTCCATGCACAGTAAGGGGAGATTCACACATTTCTTCTTTCCTTAGCATGACACCACTCTCGCAGCACTGCAGACTGCTCTGAATGTTTACAACGGAAGACAAGCACCATATGCTTCATGTCACATATTTGAACTGTACCAAGATGATGATGGGTGAGGGCTTTGCTTGGTATATCAAAGGGATGTAAGTACTCAGAGGCAGTTGTTGAGTGCTGAACATGTTCAGAAAAGAAAAATAAGTTTAAAAAAAAAATTACAATCTTGAGAGCAATCCATAGTTACCTTTTCCAATCTGTTGAGAAGTTATTTTCTACCAAGAAAATTAGCTTTGATATATGAGATAATAGCCAGAAGTATGCAATTACTTTGATACACTTGTGGACATGATACTTAATGATAAACTATTTCCACTTCTGTTATTGCCTTCACATGATAGCCTGTGATCTGATACAGATGAAAACATACCAGAGAAATAGCTAAGTTGCAATAAGGACAGTGTTCTTTCCTCTTGTTTCCAAACAGAGAGGCACAATCCAACCTTTGGATTACAAAGGAGGAAGTTAAAAGGCTGGACAGGAGTTGTATGCTTCAGTGCTTGAGTCCCATAGAAAATGTGATATAAAACAGCTGACAAATCATTAATACCCATTTCTATCCTACCTGTTTTGCTCCCAGTAACTTTTCAGTGGAGATGTTCTTTCGGAATGAGAGCGAGAAGGAGCCTTATGCACTGCAGCTGCCCGGCTGTGAACAGCGCTGCCCCCTGGTCCAGTTTCTGCAACTCACAGAGCCTGTTATTTCACAGGACTGGAAACAGGAATGTCAGATAGTAAGCACCATGAAAGACACAGGTGAGTGAGACTGGATGAACCAGGAGGAAGATTCTTGTAAGATTAAACATTACAATCAGGATGGTTTTTGCTTCATTCTTTTGCAGAACTTATTGTGACTTTGGCTGTCTGTGGATCTCTCCTCTTCTTACTTACCATTCTGCTCCTGACAGTACTCTTCCGTGTGAAGTCCCGTCCTCTTGGCTACAGACATATTTCCAGTGGAGAGGAACAGCCTTGACAATTGCTTCAACCCCTCCTGATGCAGCAAGAGAAAACTGTGCTGATCTCAGGGACAAATGGGGCTTCATTCAATGACTAAATATCTTACTGATTGGTTTTGATCACTGCTTCTAAAGCAAAAGACCAGAGTTGACAGTGGAGCTGTTGCGACTAGCAAATGTATTCGATCTACCACAGCGTAATGCAGTTAATCACTAGGAGTAAAATGCCAGCTTGGTCTTGGATTGCTATTTCTCAATGTGTGACTAGCTCAACAAGGAGGATATGTTTTTCTTTCTCTGAACTCAATATACTGTCTTAAATGTTTAAAACTGGTACAGAAAAGTAGCCCACTTAAAAAGCCTTGTTCAGTCTAGTAGTTGCCACTTGTAAGTCTCTTCCACACTGTGACAGTGGCATGATGCTAAACCAGCAATAACCGATCACTTCAACACTGAGTCAGTAATTTGAAACCAAATGAGGGTCTTCATTGTAGAAAACAGTCATAAGATGAAATCTTAAATTCACTCAATAGAAACTGCCATAATGGGATTTACTTCCAAGTCAACGTGCTTCAAACTGTGCTATAGGTACTTTACTCTTAGTCTTTAGATACTCAGATAGGACACTGGGATTAGATTCCTCCCTGCCCTTTGTAACAGGAAAGAGTTTGCTTAAATACATGCATTCAAGCCATTATTTATGCACCTACAATACATCGTGCACAATATTTTGGACCAGAAGAATGTTGAAAGAACATGTGCTTTAAAAACACACTTAGACCTTCAAAAGTCTTGTATCAAATACCTGTGGTAAAAATATTTTTGTCTCTGAATTTACATTCCTAAACTTCATTTTGAAATATGCTGCTGAAGTCAAAGACCAGATACTGCAACTGAGTAGGTTCCATTGTTATGTACTATACAGATTACTCTCCATTTGGGGGATCAGCAGTTCTCACATCTCCCCTTGAGTGCCCATTCCACTGATGCTGGTGCCACAAATTTCTCTTGGCTCTTGCTTAAACTTTTCCTATTGCCCCACTTTTTCATTGGCTTTCACTGATTGCACTTCACCTAAAATTGTATACTCCTGCATTGCATAATACAACACAGCATAAATGTGTTTCTTCTTCCTCTCTATGAGGAGAAAAATATTACATATACTACCTCATCAGAAGTATTATATACTGTATGGCATATAAAAATCACAAGGGCAGAAGCTCTGCTATAGTAAATTCAAAGATTCACTCACAAAGGTAAAGCCAGTTTTTTTAACTATAATCAAAATGCTAGCTCACATTTCAGAGAAAATTGTGCCTTCCTTAGGTTTGAATTCTATATGATCAAAACTGCTTCTGAACTTGTGTGAACGTGTTTCCTTCATCCTTGAATAAGTATAGTTTATCTGAAGATAAGAATCCATGGCATAATTGCCATTTCGGCCAGAAAACCAGCACTTTTTTTAATATCAAAAAACTCCCAGCTTCTAATTTATTGCTCCAAGCTTTCTAACAAGTTCCACAAACAAGCCGCTATTTCATATTTCCCAGCAGGGCAACATTCTACCATATGGATACTCTCTTATCTTCAATTGGAGCTCAGCCCATCAACTTGTTTGCAGTATCAGGACTAAATGCTAAGAACAGCCTCCCTTTAAAAGAAAGAAAGAAAGAAATCCACTCTTTTTCCTTAAAACAGACTTCTTAAAAAGAGCTATACAGTACTGGCTACTGACCATAATAAAATATATCTAAGTATCTAAAAAGGGCAGGAGATAGTAAAAATTTCAGTTGTGTGTTTGTTTTTCCTGGGCTAAAACAGTAGCAATTCGGCTGAAAGGAGACACTGAAAAGTCCAGCCTGGTCATTACAAAACACTGCACATGTTACACTTCCTCTAAAGACACACTAGTATCCTATTGCCAAAAAGTACACAGTCCAATTTGCCAAAAAGTTAACCAATTCCATTTGAAGTTGTCTTTCTCTATTTTTATATTAAACTAACTATATGATATGTCTCCTGCAGGGCAGGATGGAAGTCAGAGCCAAGAGAAACTCATATAAATCACTTCCAGAAATGAGTCAAGTCCATTAATACGCCAATTTCTTGCAGGCTAAGTTGTAAACAAAATGGGAAATCTGCTTTGGTACAAAATGAGGAAAAACTGTATGATTTATTCCTTGAAACTGAATGTTGCTGTAATTCACTTGATCGTTTTTTAAATCTTTTCATTAAAACCCAAGGTGGGACTGGATTTTTGCTTGCTTTCTTTGCTCTTTTTGCACATGTCTAGTAGCTGAACCACAAGAAGAGATAGACAATCCATTGCACCATAACAACTTTTTGCATCAAAGGTAAGGCGAATTATAGTTAAGGAATCTGATACGGGAACATCTTCCCAGTAAATAATCCACTATTTATCTAGATTTGTTATGTATTAAAGGGGGAATGGTGTTAGTCTATTGCCCTAGAAACAGGACCAGAACAATAAGTTAAAACTACAAGGATTTAGCATCAGGGTAGACATCAAGAATTTCCTGACTGTGCTATCAGCCAGTGGAACAGACTGCCACATGATATGGTGAGTTCTCTGAGGCTAGATGGTAGATTGTTAGAGATGCTCCAGTGGATCCCGCAATAAGCAAGGGGGTTGCATTAGATGACCTTTTTGGTCACTTCCAACTCTGATTCAATTATACTGTATACAAATTAATGTACTCATAAGAGGCCTTTAAAACTAATACAGAACTCTATCTCCCTATACATTTATATATGGTATGGAATTCATATCTTGAAATTCTTCTTCAAAAAAAGCAGGATCAAGATTAAAAAGAGAATGAAGGGAAGAGTTAGGATGAATGGAGCAAGATACCAACCAAGCATTAAGGCAGAAAGTTCTCAGCTTTGTTTTTCCTATTGTTATACCTGGATTTCAGGACACTAATAAATCGCCATTAATAATCACTAATAATCACCATTAATCACCAATTTCAAATATCCATAATATTTTTTCCCTTCCATTCTATAGATCAATAAAGGTGGGAAAAATCAAACTCTAAAGGGCCAGGCCCCCCATAGTAAAAGTCTGATCATTCATTCTAATCAAATCAATTTTTTTATTAAACTCCTCAGATCTATTCTTTGAGCAGGCTTATGTCCTACCTGTTTTGCCTTTTCAAGAAGCATGTTAGCTTCTCTGGTATAACAAAATAATTGCTACATATAAAACTTTACTAAACATATTATTATTTTGAACAAAAGAACACAGTAAGTAAATCACAATAACAATTGCTGCAATGTAAAGTAGCTATAGCCAGTTGCCTTGGCCTCAAGCAGCTTCTTTTTTGTACATCTATATATCTTTATCTAAGCTCTAGGCAGTTTTACAAATACCTGTGCATTAAAGAGCTGCCTGAAAATAGAAATTGTGGGAAAGTATGTTCCTCCTTAAAACAAAAATGCTTATTTTGAATGATAGGCAAACATAGGTTGTTCTCAATACATTATAAAGGGAAAAGAGCCAGTTCTGAAAATATACTGTAATCTGAATTGTCGGCATATCGTTGTGCATTGTACTTTGTCTTAGACAATTAAAAACCAGTAGGTGCACACAACCGGATGTTCTTTTCAGCTCAGTTAAGTACATGCGTATACATATGACCTATTCCTTGCCCATAATAATGAATGCCTCATTTCTACAACATCAAAGAAGATGGTCTACTGTAAAGGGCTTCCTTCTTCTGAAGCCAATGTTACACACTATGCCAGCAGCATCGACTTTGCTCAAAGCGAACACTAATGACACAAAGTTGACTCAATGAGTCCTCCAGGTCCTTTCTCCTCTTACACTGTGTGTTTTTTACCCTTTGTTTTAGTGTCCTCTAATTCAAGATTGAGCAGTTTAGCTTTGAATTTGTTTGTTCCTGTGTTTGATTGCCTCTGCCTCTGTCCTCTTTGCTGGGATAAGTTCTTGAGCCCAATTCCCTGCTCTTTCACTGCTTGCATGAGATCCTCCTGCTTCTTAGTTACCATTGCTTCTCGATTCCATATCAGAATATTAAAGCCTGTCAGAAAAGAATCACACTCTTAGGAATTCAGCCTTAGATAACTTATAAACCACATAAAATTTATGCCAAGAACTCAGACATGGCTCAGTTTTTGAAGTTAGTGTTTGATGCCAAGTCTGCAAAGAGGTATTAGAGGAATACAATTCCAAAACTTAGGTAATTGGAGATCATGAATATTTTATGTTGCCCAATACAACAAAGAGCAGTACTTTAAGTGATGAAGATGTAAGTTCTGTCTCACTTTTTTTCCTATTTGCTTCATTTTTATTGTCTTATTTTACAAATAAATACACTTACGTTGCTAATTTCCTTGTAAGAAAGGACCTTATATTTTCTAGGATCAATTATGGGAACCAGCAGAAGATTCCTGATTCTGTAAAAATCTTTAACCCAAAGTATTTAAATTGGGTATCTAGTTTCAAGAAAAATGCTTCAATTTCAAGATTTATTTATGTTTTCCTTCCTTCTTAAACATTATTATTTGAAAGGTCAACAGATGGCAGCAGTTCTCCCTTTCATAGGTAAGTGACTCCTGGTAACTAGATGGTTATGTCCAAGTTTTTTGGCAACAATACAAAAATGGTTATCACTGACACATTCTGGGATATTTTTTAAACTTCCCAGTCCAGTTTACAGCCAGGTGATTTTCTGATGGATTCCTTTCCAAGTACTAACCAGGTCTGCTTAGTTTTTCATGAACAGCTGGGTGCTACCGCTAGACCAACTTAAAAAAAAAAAATCAAAGCCCTATTGATTCATGACAGTGGAACACAGTGCCTTTGAATGGGTGCCCCATTTTCTTATGAATTAAATTTTTAATGATATAAGGAAAGCAAGAGGATCTCCAGCCAAAAGAAGCACTGAACCCTTTCCTTCTTTTATACATTATCTGCTACCATTTTCTAATGGCTGAAATAACTATGAGAGGTAAAGTATGAAAACAATCTCACACTTCACCCTTAGGCTGTTTAACCAGTCCTTCAACAACTGTTTTGCATGCTATACATCAATATACAATTAAAGTTACTAATCAGGGATGCTTAAAACATTTCCATGCATAAACCAATCTATGGATGGAACAGATGGTTTTGGGTGGTCAAGGCCCAAACAAAAATAAGTGTGTTTCAGGTGTTTTGGTCCATACATGGAATGAAATAGGCTGGGTTGTTCAAAGTATGGAGCAAAATGCAGTTGTTCTGGGCAAAAGTGGTTTGGGGGAGGAAAAGAGTAAGTAAAGGCCAAAAACATGTATAGATAGCAGCAGTAGCTGCCGAGAAAAGATGCTTGTAAGATCGGGGTGGGCAGGCCAGCACAAAGGTTACATGGAGGAGGAGAGAGATGGAGCAACATCAAGCCTTGCCTTACTTCCCTTATAAAATCACTTCAGGATCCCTCCAGAATATTCCAGTTTTTGTTTCTGTCAATCTGCAGCCAACCCAAAACAGGTCAACAGAACTTCCAAAATGTAATATTTTGTTGCAAGTTCAACATATTTCCCATTTTGAGCACAGCACCCTATTACTAATGTTAAAGTATTAATCCTTTATTATTTTCAGCTATTGCTTGCTATGAGGTAATATTTAAAAATAATTAAACATATAGTAAAGTTACAAGTACAGCCAGTTTTAAGCCCATACTTAGCATTTTTTTTTTAATTCAAAAGCTCTTTATCTGGGAAGAATGCCAAGCCACAACTAAATATGAAAGTTTAAACCTCTTACTTACCCATTCCTGAAGCCAAGGTGTCTCCCATAGGGTTAAACTTATTGAGCTGCAAATGTACACACAACAATGCATTGTAAGCTTGCCAGTTGTCTACTTATCAAGCAAACCAGAAACCAGAACATTCTGAACAGTACAGAAAAGCCCAGCAATGACTGTGGAAAAGTTCTGCACAAGTCAGCAAAGCACTAAATAGCAGGACCTTCCTCGTGCACTGTTCCCCAGCTATTCTATCTGTTTCAGCACCTTGGCTGGTACCAAAGATAAAGGAAGTCTTTACACTCAAAGTTCATTCAAGAATCTTACAGGGAATCCTAGTTCATTATATTTCTGAAATCTAGTTTGAAAGCATAAATCTCTGGCAATATAAACGAAAAAATTTCTTCCACCCCAAGAACCGAGATGAAGCCTTAACCTAGAAACCTTTCCCAGAACAGTTAGACGGGCAGCACTAAAGTTATCCTGGTTCTGTTTTGATCTAAATGTCATGGAAACAAGCACCTGTCTTGTTCTCTTCTGGAAGTCTTTCCCTACATCCATGCACAAAATTAAGTGACATGAAAGTGACATGACAATTATCTACAGAGATAGTTAGCTCTCTTTTTCAGAAATTGTCCAGACACAGTTTAAAGGAAAGGGAGAAAACTTGAGCATTACAGTAGCTTAAATACAAGCATTCAGTGCAATGCCTGGATCTGCTGGACAATTCTAACATGATAAGTTCAGCAGCTTAAACAGTATGGAAAAAAAAAGGAAGAAACAGAAATGTCATCTAAAGGTACAGATCAGCCACAATTACCATTTCTTGGTGAAACGTATGCTGAACCTAGCACATAAAATGGCTTTTTTTCTTTGAGATCTCCATACATAGTGGAGAAATCCAAGAACTTTATGGCAAGGAAGGGAGACAAACCACAACCATACCCAAATCATCTGAAGTACAGAGAATTCAGTTGGTGATTGGGGAAGGAGATCTTCTTTGACCATTTACTAAGATTTGGAGGAAATGGCAAGAAAATGGCAAGAAGTCTCATTCCTTTCATAAGTTTCTTAACACACATGAAGTCCAAGGTATCACAGATACTCACCCACTACTAGCCCAAGCTAGAAAACTTAGGATAAGGTAGAATGATGAAAACTATAAATGATGTGATTTCCCCAGCAACATCTAATACTAAAGAGCAGCCTTGTAGAGGGAACCTATTCTTCTTCAGTAAGCCTTGAACATCCTAATACAGCTATCTGGAGGTCTTAAGGCAGAGCTAAGGCAGTTACTGAACAGCTCCCTATCCAAACATATTCTTGCTGATATCTTTTCACTGGACCTTTAAAGTAAGAATAGGGAATCTGGGAGCTCTAGATGTTTCTTATACAATACCACTGGCCATGCTGGCTTGGGTTGCTGAAAGCTATAATTCAGTAATGCCTAGAGGGCTATAGATTTCCACCTTTATCTTAAAAAATAGTCCGAGAAGCAAGCAGGATGCATTCTTCTATCGGAAGCATAGCAGGCAATAATGATAACCTGTTAGAAAGTGAGGAATATATTCTCGTTCTCTTTCTTCCTTTTTTTGAATCCCAGACACTGTGGCAGACGCAGCAGCTAGCTATAATCTAGGTCTCAACACTTACGGAGATAATGCCTGATGCATTTGGATCATGCAGTTGGCACACCATCTCTCCACTGTTTCCATCAAATATGTCAACAGTTCTCAGCTCATCTGCTGTGTATCCTGGGAATTTAGGGTCTGGGTAACGACCAACCACAATGAGATCGTAACGAGGATGCCATGTTGCCTACAATACAGAAGAGGTAAGTAAGCAAAACCATTGATAAAACTTGATATACTGTATATCACACAGAAATGGAACTACAAGAACATTAGCTTTTTCAAATTCTCGTATTCAGATTCAGCTTCTACTCCTCTCATGATATCAAACTGAGATCTTGCAAGACATCATGCTGTAAAAAGAGAATTTCAATTGATTCTTACTAGTACTACACTAGGTGCTTGAATATAAACTCCTACCTTATGTAGTACATCAAGCTAGTGTGCACTTTAGTTGGAAATACTTATCTTCATTCTAAGATTAATTTTATTCACTGTCAATTCTGTACCCTTACTTGGTTTGCATTACACTGGCCTCTTAATTATGAGACAAAAGTTGTATGCTGCTGCACACATTTGCATTAAAACAACGTATTAAAAATCTATGACACAGATCATAGACACAATTTCTATTGGCTCAAGGACTCCATCAGCTTTTCATGGCATGTTGAAGGGCACACAACAAAAGCAGGTAAGACCTAGATCCATTCAGGGAGGGGATTTTAAGGGATGAAACAGCTGCCTTACGCATTTTCAAGGCTCATTTTGCTCCTTAAAAACCTCCAAAATACCCCTAATGTAAAAAAGGATTGACATTTTAGGCCCCACTGACTTTGACAGAACTCTGGAAGCCACAAAAGGGATGGTGGAATGCTGCATGCAGCACCCGGACTGCACTTTTTGCAACTCTGATACATATCCCATTTCTAGATTACCAGATGGTTGTCCCTGATTGACAATCACACTTCCAATTTCTATAAGGGAATTGTAGGATGGCTTTTTAAAAACTTTCTGCAATCAGAAATGAGTCTTAGTTAATATTCCTATCACATCACCTTGATAGGTGTGAGATGCTGGAACTGCCGATGAGGATGTGAAATTGAATGCTGTAGTTTGGACCAATCAGAAGAAGAATAAATCCGGATTTCATTGTGCTGGTCTGTAGTTAGTAACTTAGCACCATCTGTTGGGCTGAAATAAGCTGTGGAAAAACATTTTTTTTAAATTGTAAATCATAGTGCTATACCAGATTAAAAAATTATTTTCCAAGGAATTATAGTATTTCCTAAATGTTCTAGTAATGGAGTATCATCTCCATATGCTTAGTACTGTAAAACATATTTCATTAATATAACTGTATCAATATCCTTAGTAATTTTTTCAGGGAATGAAAACAGACAAAAGTAACAAGGAGATCTATTCTAAATAACAAACATAATATAATATAATGGTAAAATCAAATGCTGAATTTTACTGTTACTTCATTTTTATCCAACAATCCTTTGAAATTTCTAATCTATATAGGGTTAATAGTGACTGTAAGGCAGAATAAATGGTATTCTGAGTCCAAGATGAGCAAAGACGCAGGACATTGATATTAAAGACAAATATACTCATGAAGCAACAAATCAGAAGGAGCAGATATGCTACCTACAAAACAGAACCCTTATTTTTCTTTCTTACCTGAATTGACAGCTTTATCATGCTGAAGTACATGAAGACAACTTGACTTATCCTTAATATTTCTCAGATCCCAGATTTTCACTGTCTGATCTACAGAGGCCGTAGCCAGGAGCCAATCACAGTGAGTATTAAACTCTACATGAGTCACTTTCTTTTTGTGCAGCTTCAAATTCCATATCTGCAGTGGATATAAGAGAAGGCGAATGCATTGCTGCTGTAGAGCAAGAGATTCTAGTCAATGGATATTAGACAGAGAAAGCTCATCCTCACATCCCACTATCTTAATAATTGATTTTAAGGCATGTGCCTTCATAACATCACCATCATTTTCCTAGCCTGCTGTGATGGCAACCTGAAATCATCTTTAGTTGTTCTACTATTGATGTGGTGCTTCTCCCAATAAGTCTTATTGTATGAACAGTTTACAATTCCTCAGTGATGAGGCTGAAGATAATGTAATCAGGGACAGGATTCTGTCCAGCCCTATTGAAAACTTAGGTCTGCTACAGTCACACCCCCTCTCCATCTGGTCCTCTATGACCATTTTGCCTTGGGCCACAAAAGAGATTGCCTATTTTGACTTTAAGTAGACCTGCCAGCTATAAGACTACTACTCTCCCTGAGGAGATCAAGATGAGGCATGAGGGAATTCTCTCAATCTGTGTGTAAATTCCATTCCAAATGATAGCTCATGGGACTTTTTTTTTGTCATAAAATTAGCAAACTTCCCAGAGGATGACAGCCTATAGTTGTGTGTCCCCTATTGCCCCAAAGAATTCTGGCTGTCAGTGGGGCACATCAGGAGAATGGGATAAAGCAGGGGTAGCTCTGTCAAAGTTTCTGAACATGTCATGGATTGGGTTTTTGTGTGTTTATTTTCTTTTTCCTTTTTTTGCCTCGGAATATGGAAGGAGCAAAGAATGAAACTGGGAGTATTTAGAATTGCACAACTCTACCTCACCACACAATACTGACAAAAATTGATGGTTGTTTTTCCTGCTGGTCAGAAATGCTGGATGGGAAGGGAAAAGACACCATGGAATTCACCAAACCCTATTCTGAAACTTCCCTGAACTAAATTGTATAAGGGTAACAAACAGCTTGGCCTCTTTGCTGAGGCTCAGTAAGGCTACACTGTGGGGGCAATGCAATTTATATTAACAGACTCTTCCGCCAACTCAAGTATGAGAGGATGTTATATTCACATGAATCTCTGGCTATGCCCTGAGTATAACATTCCTAGAAGATTATACAACCCCTGTACAAAGCAAAAATGGAAAGTTAGGGCATGCCTACTACTATATGTTTACATTTACATTATGTTTACATTCAGAAGAAACCTCAAGTGTCAGATTCCTAATGGTGTGGACTTCCAGAGGAAGAAATGGCATACTGAAGACAGCTCTGCAAAAGTGGAATGGACAACTGTGGCAAAAAACAAAGTGTCAGCTCTTTGAACCTCTCTGGGCAAAGAGAGGATGGGAGATCGCCCACAAGTGCTCCAGGCAGTTGCTCCTTGTGAGGAGACTGCAAGACAGTAGTCTCTGGTGGATTCTGAGCACTAGGAGATGAGGGAATAGCCATTTTGCTCAAACTGCAGTTGGTGCCTTTAAAAGGACACTAAGTTTGCATACTTCTTTTTCTAATCACATTCAGAAATTGCTTATTAACTACTTTTCAGCTATTAGAAACCTTAAGATCAACAAGACTGAAAACACCAGGTGAGTCTGCCTTCAAACGTTAATGAAAGAAAATTTTAACTACAAGCTTAAGAACTTTAAAAAATTTAAATAAACAGAAAAAAGCTAATTAAGACTTTGATTTTAGAAAGTTATAAACAGATTAAGGGTCCAGATAAATTTGAAATAAGATTTTGGAATTAATTATAAAAAATCCTTCCCATGGGAAAGTTGGTTTGTTTTGAACATAAAAGAGATAAACAATTTCAAAAATTGGACACTAGAGGGAACTAAAGATTTTGATTAACAGCTGCAGAATGATGCAAAATATTATAACATTGGAAATACTGAAGGATACTTTTGAAAAATGGAATCAAAAGTTAATATCAACTGTGAATAGCAGTGTTTGCTTCTATGGACAGACTGTTCAAAAGATGTTTTGGAAAAAATGGCAGAATAGGCACAAGTTTTATCTGACAAGACAGAGATGACATTGAAAGTAGATCTACAAATGACAGACTACAAGAATGACATGGACAAAGATGTTTCACTGGACATACAAAAGAAATTGGTTCCCACAAGGATGTGAGGAAATTGTGTCATTTATCGCAATAAGGGATTGCCCAGCAGAAAAGAAACAGCCTCTATATGCGATGCCAGAATAGAAGCAGACTCCACCTAGCAGCCCAATGCAATACCATATGGTATTCCTTAAAACACTGTTTAGGAAGATGTTCAATGCAAGATTATTGAATCTGACTCTTGAGGTTTCTTCTGAATAGGCAAATATAAAAAATACTGAAACAAATTAAGTATTTGTTAATACTTAAGTTTATTTTGTTCAGGAAAAGAGAAGATACACAAACCTGTTCACCTCCAGTACTAAACAGAAACACATTCCCTACATTATCTCCTGTCGCTACAGTCCGACGGGTTGCAGATACATCAACGCTGCAAAACCAGAAACTAAAAAAGAAAGAACAAATACAAATGTAACCAAAGAAAACAAAAGAAGCAACAACTATTTCTGCATTTAAATAACTGACAGAATCACAACTGAACTGAGTCTGAGGGACCTTATTTTGATACAAGATTGGTTTGGAGTTATTTACCAAGAAGTATTTGTTGATACCAAGAAACATACAAACCAAAAATTATATCATATGGCTCAAAGAAAATACAAGAATCATATGTTTTTATATTTGCCAAATAATATGTTCGGTGATACCAAAAAACATACAAACCGAAAGTTATTATCATACAGATCAAAGAAAATACAAGAATCATGTAATAAAAGTCAAAGGCCCTGGTGTATGTCTCTACAGACATCACTTGGAAAAATTAAACTCATGCTTAAAGCACTTACAACTTATTAAATGTTGGTTTAAATTTGAAATGAAATGAATAATCTGTAAGAGGGATAGATGAGATTCAAATTTATGAAACAAACAACCCAAATTAATTTAACATCTTCAAACCAAATCACAACTTATGTTGCAAATGAAACTGCTGCTAGTTTTTATCACTCATTATTTAAAATACTTGAAAAAAATCTGAATTTAACATTCCATGCAGCTCTGAAGTATATATATCCATGTATTTTCCCTTCGAATATTTGAGATTTACAACCAAAATGATTGTTCAGTACAGTGTGAATTGGCCCTTATTGACAGTTATATTAATTCACAAGGCAATAGACAGTGAAAAGATAAAGCTTCAGAAAATAGTTTATTAATTCTTCTACCATGATATATAGATTCCCACCAAAATTGTAGCACAGCAGCTTGCAAAGTTACTACTGTTTTTTTTGTGTATTTTGTTACATCTTCCCTATAAACCAAAGAGGGATTTCTAGGATTTTTAATGCTTTCTTCTCCTACAGACTGCTCAATTACTCATGCCCACAACATACTTTACTACTTCCTCTGCCAAAATAAAAAGCAACACTTAGATTCAAATGACTCATTACTTGGTCACTTATATTCTGAAGCAGAAACATGTTACTTCGTCCTGTATGCTCAGAAAATAGCCCAAGCAAATTCTAAGACAGTCTTCATACAGTACCTACAAAAAGAAGTTAAAGCAAGCTTAAAGGAAAAATAGCAATTCTCTCTTCCTTCCTCACCAAACATGAATTTATGACTACAGACTGATGTGTCAGAGGCCACAGGCTGTAGACTAAGAGTGCCATCTCCTGATGCCATACTGTTTTCCAAATCAAATAGGTTAAATCTCACACTTCCAACAGGGTCTCCTGAATCATTCTAGAACACAGATGAGAATAGGAGATGACAACAGCTATATTACCATGGAAGAGTAGGAATAGGTAGCTACTGCTACAATTTCACAAAGGCACTGTATCAAGAGTGTATATCCTTTTTCAGACCAAAGACCACTCTTAGCTTTTAAATGGTATGCTGAATCTACACTTCAAAAAATGGAACAAAAAAGAGTGGCCAGGATGAAAATTACTCAACTTTTGAATAGGTTCTAGAGGGGGGACAAGGGATTAGAGGGCAACATCTGGCTCTGGGGCTTGAGGCTGTGATCTCTGGACTTAATAAATTCATCAATAGTAGTGGCCTAATTAATTCTGAATTTAATTCAATACTACATCAGTCCTGGCTAATTCATTCCCTGTATGTTTAAATGCATTTTACTTACTGTACAAAGCAAGTTCAACAAATACTGGAAAGCTGCCCAGTGTTATCTTGAAAACTATTTAATTTTTTTTTTTTTAAATAGACAACTGTGCAGCTCATGAATTAGCTCTTTTCTGCAGAGCCACTGCAGTACTTACTAGGACTTTTAAAAAAAATCCAGAACCTTGTATATTAAGTTTTGAGATTATAACACAACAGTCCCATTCAGAATATTCCATCAGAACAAATGGCATCTCCTTTGATGGAACAAAACTCATGATATTTCCAATATCTGACATTGGAAACAATAGAAACTTACTTCCTTGCTTTTCACCGTAGGTGGAAAAGTAGGTAGGATGGTAGTCCATGCTACATGTTAATTTACCATCAATCTACAGAAGAACTGCTTAAGCTAATAGATTTTTTTAAAAAGTATTTTTTAAAATTCTCATAGCAAACAACAAAAGCAACTAAGAATAATTTATGTAGACTACCCCTGCACAAAAAGTGACAGAACTGAGTCTAGCAAAAAAATAACAATGGATTTACTTCAATGAAACCCATAAACAATGTAACAACAGCAGAAAGACATTTTTATGGCTATTTGATTGAAGCTTCTTGCTAATGCATATGCTTCTATCATGCATAAATTTTGTGTTTGGTCTTCCTGCAACTAAACCACGCTTTTGTAATCTGGCAACCTCAAAAACACAACAACACTATCTGTAAAGCATGTATACAATGCTCACTTTTAATATTTGTCTATAGAAGACAACACACAGAGAACACATAGGACAGCAACATTACACAAGTCACAAACTTCCACATAGCAATATAAAAATAGTAGTAAACTTAGCTACTAGATGGCAGTACTCTTTTTATATTGAAAGTGGGTTCTTATTCTCTGAAATATATATTTAATTATCATTCATGCCCTCCCTGTTCCTTCAAATGTAGCTCCAGCCAATAATAACAACTCTTGTCACTCCAGTTTTAATTCTCTCTCCAAGTCTCTATGGCTTGGAGGAAATTAAAACAAACTAGTAAATCAAGCCAACTGGAGAATATTCAAAATGATGTGGAATGAAACATTCTGACTAATCCTGAATTCAGGATAAAACCCAGAACACAGAACATTTTGTTTCAAGTTCAGACCACTGGAAGCATTTTGGACACTACTAGTGCTACTTACTATCTCACTGTCACTCTTTATCTCACTATTAGGGGCCATTTAGAATAATACAGGACTAGAATAAAAAGTGACTCAGGAATACAAGTCATCTAAATGTTGAGTGGAACAATTAAAAATATTAAAAATATTTCAATCTAACTATTTCTTATGGTTATGCTGCCTTCTAATAAAAAAGCTGGAAGAAGTAGATTGCATCTTACTCCCAGTCATTGGTACTGGTGATGACCTGGATTGTATTGCCATTAAAATCTTGCAAGGCAGTAGTTCCAGCAATTGATGATGTGTACAGCTCACTTGGATTAAAAGGATTAAACTTCATTCCTGTGATGGCCCCTCCAGCTCCCATCTATAGTTAAAGGAAATGAATAAAACACAAAGCCACTCAGAAACCAGGAAGGAGAAAAATCTCTCTATCTGATCAGTGTCAGTAATATTATAAAACACATTTCCCAAAAGACAGCATTCATATTTATCAGACAGCAGTCATGCCAAAGCAAAGAGCCTCATGTGGGAAGGATTTTCAACTCCTCTGGCCAGTGTTACTCATATTAAATAATTGATACTGGAAAAATAATAATTGCTAGCTCTATGACATAATCTGCATCATGACAATAGCCCAGCTTCCTCTCAGAATCACTATGTTACACAGAGTGCCAAAACTTTTTCAGTTTCTTGAAAACTATGAGCTGAATGAAACTTTGAGGGGTACTGTCAGTTTTAGCTGTAATTTGGGAAAACAAAACAGTTTGGTGCATATTAATGAGCTTTACACATAACAAAAGAAAAAGTCTACAGTAAGTGGTAAAGAAAATGAAGGGAAGATATGATAAACAAAGTGTGCCACAGGAGTTAGATAATTTGGAGGATAAAAAATAAGATGGAGATGAGGTCAGGAAAGCTTCTTCAGGAGCAATAACAGACTGGGAACATGAGAAGTTCAATTTTTATTTGATTATCCTCTCTTACTTGTTTGAGAAGAGTTATAGTTTCAGTTTTAATATTTTATACTATACCAATTTTTTCAAGTATTACAAGACTGTAATGCTCTTCTCTTTACATGCAATCATATATCTGCCCAGAGTCACTTATATAGTGAGATGGGTGGTGTATAAATTTGATTAAATAAATAAATATCCAAACAATATATGCAAAAGCTCACATAAAGGGTCCAAGAACTCTTTAAAAAGTGTTCTTCCTCTTTGATCCAATAAACAGACATCACATACAATACAAAACTACAACAACTGTAAACTTAAGTGTATAGAGGACCGCAGTTGATATGAGGCTTCATATTAAAGTGGCATTGTTACAAAGCAAATGAGAAATCTCACTGCATTTACAAGACGTCTCCCTTTCACTCAGAGAACTGAGTTGTAAGGGACCATTTACCCCGAGTTCAACCTCTTGCTCAGTTAAGTGTACTTCAATGGATGGAGCAGGCAAGGAAAATAAAGCTAGGTCCAAAAAATTTACAGATTTTCCATTTTAAAATAATAATTATCCAATTTTGAGATATCCCTCCTACCTCATTTCCATTCTTTCAAAGCAAGGAAATTAACAGCACTGATTCCTCAAAAACAATTTAATTATAACTCATGGCTCTCATCAGTATGCTAATACCGCTTACTGCTTTAACTTACCCCTTTAATGAAACATGTTTTATTGAGCACTTCGTAATTCCACAGGATGATGTCTCCTCCTTTGGAGCCCACAGCAACTGTGCTGGGGTGCATTGGATGCCATTCCAAAGCTGTAATTCTTCTATCAAAGGGACTTGCTGTTCGGAACAGACGGTACAAGTAGAGAGAACGTACGAAGGGCACCTGGAGACACTGTTGCAAAGACAGTAAGAGAATAGCATGCACACACAGTCTGTACTAGTTTTTTACACATAAGTACAGCAGAAAGGAACAACTATGTAATTGCTTAATTGTATCTTTGCATCATTTTCCTCAACAAATAAATGAACAAGTATGTTTTTGACTCACGTGTTTAATTGGGTTCTCTTTATCTAGTTTCAGTGGGAAACAGATCACGTTTTAAATCACATTTATGCAAATATTGAAAATTCAAAAGCGTTCACAAAACACTGTAGCACCACTGTAACTGTAACTAAATATCTGGTGGCTGCCAAGATGCCCTGGATCATATCCAAGGTCAAAAAAGCAGAAAAAAATGTCTACTCAGATTCTCTTACCTATAGATTTTAAGAGATGATTATATATTAAAAAAATTGGGCCTATTTCAGATTTGGCTGAATCTACTCAGCAGTCTATTTTGTGTCACCTAGATACTACTCTTTACAATCTTATATATCCTACAATGTTATATTGGATAGGCATGATTAAATTTTATGGTTCAGAAATGACTATTAATTATTTCAGGCAATAGATGGCTACCCATGCAGACATAGATGTATCACACCAGTCCAGTCAGAAATCATTAATTGATTTGGAGAGTTCATCAACCAATCAATTACACAGAGACTGAGTTTTTGGCATGTCTCCACTGGCTTTCCCAATATCCAAAAGGCTTTTTAATAACTTTTTATTTTAATTTTATGTTAATTTTTACTTTAATTATTTTTATTTTTAATAGTCAGCTACTTAGTTTTGGCAATCGTTTTAATATTGTAATATTGGTTAGATATTTGGTGCCTTTTCTTTTTTTATTTTTGATTCAAATTATTATATTTTTAATAAATTATTTATTGACAAGATGTTTTTTCAGTAATGAATTATGCTATGTTTAAGGAGGTTCATTTTTTAAAATGCTGGTTATTGGTTATTTGCAATTCAGACCTGGGAGCTAGTCCGGTCATCACTACACATACATTTTTGTGTTTTTTTAAATGACAAGTACATTTGAGTCATGGAACATTAAAGGGCTGAGAAGTATACAGTACTTAGAAGAAAGTAATTTTTTAATACATTGAAATTGATGAGGGTGGATTGTTTTTTTACATGTAATACATACTGTTCGAAATGACGAAAAATTTTTTAGCAAAGAAAGGGATTAAGCCAATTAAATAAGTGGTAATTCAAAATCTGCCAAGGAAGTAGCAATTTTAATGAAAACTTCTAATTTTATAGTTGAACAAGAGATCTGGTACCTGTATAATTTTAGCCATTAAATAAAGAGATTATTGGAATGTATGTTTATGGAATATGTTTATGGTTCAACCAAAGATAAACCTGAATATTTTACACAATTGCTAATCTTGGATTTGCTAATCTTGAATTTCAGGCTGATAACATAACTGTGATCTATTTAATTCTTAATCCATTATTAGATTCGAATAAAAAATGAACCCCAAGTTACAACATCCTTTATACACCATCCAGGAATTCAATTCACTTAAATCAGACAAGCAAGGGTATACTTCTTTATCTAACCCACATGACAAATCTGTAAGATCAGATAATTTTTTAATATAGATTCAACAGGTAATTGTTCAATTTCTAATTATACATCCATATTAATGTCACTGAAATTGGACAAAAATATCTCAACTAGCAGAGTTAATATTTTAATACTTTTCTACTGGAAGATTCAGAGTTCATGGAACAACAAAATATAGACTTTTTTCCAAATAAATATAAGTTCAGTTAATTTGGGAATAATTCAGGATATATTTAAAGCATTTATTATTCATGGTAACAGTCTAATGCCTCCTGACAGAAAAAGATCCACAAATTACAACATATAAAACTTAAATTAGAAGTTAAAGAAACACTGAAAGTATATGCCCAAAAACAGAGTAAGGAAACATACTATCTTTTTAGATTAACTAAGCTGCAGTTGGACCAGTCATATGCTTTGTAAAGAGAATATTTTTAAAACAAATGAAACAACGAGTACTGAAAACAGGCAGAAAAAACCTGGAAAATTACTGGTTCCTTGTTTGAAAATTTTCCAACAAAGTAAAATAATATCTTTGGTATGAGATTCCTCAGGACAAAATATACTAATTATAATGAAATTAACTTTCAATGTTTTTGAATTTTATAACTCTTACCTTCTTAAGCTGTGCTCCAATAGAGCCACCCACCATATTTTGATAAACATAGTGGACAATATTCTTTTGCATTTCCCATGGATGGAAGACCACTCTTGTGTCTCGAAGCATGGAGCCAAAGCAAGCTCGTCCTGTTCCCAAACAACAAAAATGGACTTACCTAATTATGTGCTTACTTAGGATAGGGAGACTTCAGACTTTATTGCGCATTAAGGTCTACCAACCAGATCTAAATTTAAAACAATTGGGGAGGAAGACGGAACTAGAAGAATGATCTTTTAACGCACTGGTAGATATAAAAATATAAAGCTTCATCAGAGATGCTAGTGCAAAAATCTACAACAGCTAGTAGATCATATAAAGATCTAGAAAAAAGCAGGTATTTAAAACTAAGAATGTACAAGACAAGACAAAAACAATACTTCTAAGGTTGTAATGGCAGAAAAAAATTAAGAGAATGTTAAATTTAGGAATGGCAACATTCAGTTAACTATTCATTTTTTTATTCGACTGTACAGAAAAGGCAAACTGAGGCAATTGAGGAATTTTGGCCTTGGGGTAGCACTGAGCCCATTAGGGTCATGTTCTTCATTGACAATTATTGAGAAAACTCTGGATTTTAATGATACACATATTGTATTGAACTATATACTAACTAGGTAGAATTTATCATGTTCAGAACAAATATGTTCTTTTCATGCTCTAACAGCAGCAAAAAGAATAATCCTTAGGAGATGGGAAAACACTAATTTCAGACATGAAGGACTGGATTTCAGAGATGTATGCTTTAGCAGTTTTTGAAAAAAATTATATATTCTGTTAGTCAGAAAATGTCACATTATGTTTCCCTTTGGAAAAAATTCTTGTACAGGCCTGGTGAACATTGAAAGCTTAGTTTTTCCTTTTAAAGACTTACAAAATCAGATGAACTTGGGATATAGTCGTAATTTTTTTTCACTTGTTTTTGTGAATGGGGAATTGTTCATTTTTATTTTATGTCTGTCTGTTTGAAAATAGATTAATAAAATCTATTCGGTGACTTAAAAAAAATTGAGCCCCTGTAGGATGTGTAGTTTGTTATGTACAGTTTGTCTTCTGTACACATATAATCTATGTTTTGTTTTTACTGTTTCTTGATTTTAAATCGAAGCAAGCCTCCCAGACTTGTTGCGAGTTGGGAAGGCTCTCAATTGTATAAATAAATGTGTGTTGAGGGTGTTTGACAGATAATAGCACAGAAGAACTTCTTTGTAAGTATCTGCTCCAACAGGAAGCCAATGCATAGAAAAGCAAAGTGAAGCTGCTTCCACATGCTCCACACACAAACATGCACACATCAACTATCAGCCACATGTTTGCACCAATGTGCAGTACTGCAAATGTTCCTTCTTACTTATTTCTGAATTGCTCCTCACTCCCTCCAGCTTGCCAATGAGGCAGCACTGAAACCAACAGTGGACCAGCACCCTGCTGTTTGTTCCTTCATCGTTATCCTTGGTTCTACAGTGAGGAAAAAAGCAATACCTCTCCCCCTACCCCAAAAAAGAACGAACTGCTAAGGGAAGGCAAAAAAAAGAAAATATCATTCAGTTTGCAGTCTATTCCAGGAACTTTTTTACAAGGAGCATTACCAAGCCAGATTTCCCCCAATCTATGAATATTTGGATATTTGTTTCATAAATGAAGAACTTTGCTTTTGTTTCTGTTAAATCTCATTCTACTTTCAGCCAATTTCTTTAACACATCAACATAATTTTGAATTTTATTTCTGTCTTCTGAGGTACAGGTTATCCTAATTTTCAGTCATCTGCAAATCTGATAAACAGTTCTTCATCCAGATCTTTAAAAAAAATACTGAAAAGTAGAGGATCCAGGACTGAACCTTGTGGTACCCCACTCAATACCTCCATCCAATTTGATGAGGAACATTTCAAGCTCTTTTTAGTAAGATTTTCAAGACAGGATTCCCACAAAAATCAAAAGTGTTTAACATTATTAAAGCAAGCAAACAAAAAACTATTATTTGTTGGTGAAGGTGAATTGGATCTTTTTCATCCACTTACTCATTCAGCTATGTCAAATTTACTAGTGCAAGTATATAGCCTGGCTGTATGAAACACCATGTGCAATCACTTGTAACTTATAGCAGAAAAATGACCAGTTTACTCTAGGAGAGTTTCATCTGGAAGACTCCTCAGATACATAAGCATGGTCATCAAGCTGCAGTGCTAAATTAGAGATCAACTTCTGACAAAGGTGAAAAAAATATATATTGAGAAACCCAAAAGCATGAAAACATGATACAATAACACTGCACTTTAAAGTCCTTCTGGAACAGAATATTCCAGTTTTGTTCTACAGCTTACATAAAATGCAGTTTCTAGCAGTCTGATTTTTACAAACAAACCTGCTGACACTTCATGGAAAAGCCTAAGAGACTGTTGTCCAGAGAGAATTTTGCTGAGCGATTCAGCTGCAGAGGTTTGACTTTAGTTTGTTTTGTTTTTCATAGTTAGCTCTACTTTTTATATTTAATCACTGGATATTTTTATTTATTCATCACATTTATATGGTCGCCCATCTCAAGAAAAAGTGAGACTGGGCGGCGTACAATAAAACCATAAAATAGTAATATATAAAAAAAAATATCCAGAAAAAAATTAAAAATTGCGATTAAAGGCTGAGAGGGCACCAAATGTCAACAACAATGGAGCCACCTCAGTACCTCACTGGTCTCCTGGGGCCCCCAGGCCTGATGGCACAACCAGGTTTTGAGAGAATTCCAGAAAATCAACAGGGATGGAGGGGGGGATGGTCCATAAGGCGGGTACCACGGCAGAGAAGGCCTGCCTCCTGGGACCTGTCACATGTAGCTCCCTCGCAGACAGGACCCATAGCATGCTTCTTCTGCCGGATCTGATGGGACGGGCAGATATAATTCGGGGAGAGGCAGTCCCTCAAATAACCCAGCGCATGCTGTGGAGGGCTTTAAGGTCAAAATCAGCACCTTGAATTGGACCTGGAAACAGACTGGCAACCAATGCAGCTCATGGAGCAGAGGTGCAACGTGTGTCAGTCTACAGACACACATAACTGCCTGTGCCGCTGCATTTTGCACCAGCTGAAGCTTCCAGACACTCTTCAAGGGCAGCCCCATGTAAAGGACATTACAGTAGTCCTATTGGGAGGTGACTAGAGCTTCAGTGACCATGAGCAGAGCCTCCCAATCTAGGAATGGATGCAACTGTCGAACAACACAAAGCTGTGCAAAGGCCCTCCTAGCCATGACTGCCATCTGCTTCAAGCAGGAGTCATGAGTCCAGGAGGACCCCGAAGTTGCGCACTGGAACTGTCTGGGGCAGTGCAATCCCATCCAGCACCAAAGATGGCATAGTCCTAGAACTGGCAGGCCCCAAAACCCAAAGCCACTCAGTCTTGCCAGGGTTCAGCTGAAGCCTGTTCTCCATCCAGACCCTTACAGCCTCCAGGCACTGAGATAAGATGTCCACAGCATCACTTAATTCACCAGGGGCAGAGATGTCTAATTGGGTATCATCAGCATACTGATGATACCTCAAGCCATGGAAACAGATGAGCTCACCCAGCGGCCTCATGTAGATGTTGAATAGAAGCAGAGAGAGCACCGAACCCTGCAGCATCCCACACAGTAGGGGCCAAGGGCAGGATCTCTCCCCCCAATCACTGACTAGAATTGATCCTGGAGAAAGGAAGCACCACACATCCCCAATCCTCTGAGCCAATCCAGGATACCATGGTCGACAATATTGAAAGCCACAGAGAGGTCAAGTAGAGCAAGGATGGATGCACAGATACGCATTTCAAGTAGAACAAGGATTTGGGGTGTGTGTATGTGTATCCATATCAAAAGAAATTCAATGTAGTCTCATCCATGACAATACTAATAATCTCCAAAGCAGCAGGATATACAACATTTGACAATCTGTTAAATCAGATAACAAAAAGCAGATCAAATTAAACCATTAAACATAAATTTGTGTGGTAAAGTACTCATACAAGCAAAGGGCAGTGAGAAAAATAATCTACAGAGGGAGTTTAAAGGAATACAAACAAGAGGGCTTATTCACATACCTAATGACAGAGCCTTGAAAGCAGTTTATTCAAGAAATTTTATTCTACAACCATTATATTACCCCAATAACTTTGAAATTCTGTGAATATATCAGCACTCTCTTCCCCACTGACCAACCAGAGTACAAACACTGACATTTAAACTGTGCCTTCCCTTTCCCTGATTTTATTTCATTACTCACATTGAATGCGATTTAGAAAACACAGCAGCAAAGCAGGAAATAAATTATTTCTAATCAACTAAGACTGTGTAAGTTCATACACGTATGAAACTAATTTTGAAGTGGCACAAACACCTTTTGTAAAAAGGTTCAAGTTGGCTGATATCCCACTCACCTTTATAGTGACTGGCTAGCTAATTTCCTAGACTTTTTAAAATGTTTTAGCAATAAAAAGTGGCATCATTATAGTTAAAGCCACCACACATGTGGTAAAGAAAAATTGAGGTCTCATTTCTCCTTGCTCTTTATTTCATCCCCTTCATTGCTGCAAGAGTCAACACCGACTTGATGGCACATAATCAATCATTGTTATAGATGATGAAAATCTGTTGGGACCAGCAAAGATGCTACAGCTGGAATATTCTCTCCCACACACACTTTTGTAATTTCTCTGCCAGGAGGCTATAAGGTAACTTATACATGCTAACAATTCTGTTTGGATTTAGATGACAGATGATGCCAATGTTAAGGCAAGCAACGCATTGAAAGAGGAGCACATAAAGAATAGGTCTGCAATTTACTTAATTAACCCAATTTTCTGGACTGGCATAATATACTGAGCCATAAACTAAAAACATAAGCTGGAGTTGCACAACAGGCTAAGCTAAAATTAGTTAGTTTGTGATTCAATGTGTTATGTAAATAGTTAAACCATTTTGTGTTTTAACAACTATACATAATGTAGAAGGGATAAATAGAGGTCATTAAATAAAACCACCTAACCAGTAAGGCTGTAACAGCCGAGAGAGGGCCTTCCCTGCTGCTGAGTTAGTGCCACCCACACTTGAATCAGCAGAAAAGTATACTGGCATGAAAGTGCTGCCCCATTACCCATCCCTATCCTGCCTCTATTTCATCTGTTCTGACTCACTGACAAAGCAGCTATCCTGATTTTGCATGTGCAAAGTGATTCGTTGATTTCTCTGGCTTTGTGGTCCTCCCTCTTCTGCATCTCATCAGGTAGGGGAAAGAATCATCTGCCAGTCACATTGCTGCAGCAGGAATGTAAAGGGAAAAGCTGGCTGTTTCTATCTTTTATCATCTAGGCTCCTTCCTGTGCTCTTCCTCCTACACCCGATTTTGAGAATAAGAAGGTGGAGTCACAAAGGGGGCTAAGCCACAAACAATATTTTTATTTAAGATTTCTCTTCCCTTCCTTTCTCTTTTCTATATAGGCAACATGGTGACTCCCAAATTCCCCTATGTCCTGTTCAGGTTATTTAGGGAGGGGCAGTCTCATCACTCTGCTGTTCCACTATTTCAGCCTTGAGCTATACCAGTAAGGTTCAGAATTAAAGCACTTATACTCCTGTGAGCAATTTGTGAGCAAATTCTGAGGGGGAAAAACACCTCAGTGCTGCTGTATATATTTCTTCAGGGAGACAACAGCAGAATGACAGCAGATGAGCCTGACTAGGGGACAGAGGAGAAGGGAAATGCCCAGCCATTACTGGTCACCAACTTCACTTTTAACTTGACAGTGCTTAAAAGATTTTACACATCTTGAGGCTGTCTCTGGATGCTGCTAGCTTAAGGGGGCAAATAGTACATTAATGGTGTTATAACTAAGGACTTATGGCTGTCTGACCCAATGGCTGGGGATAAGATGAATGTGTGGACATGGTAGAAAAAAATGTAGTACACCATGTTTCTATAAATGAAGAAAGACCCAGAGAGGGAAAACAGGATTATACCATCTTCTCTGAAAAACCACTGCCTCTAGCTCTCCCAGAAGTCACCATTCCATCAGCTACTTGAATTATTTTCAAACTACAAGTGCTAGTTGAAGAACTAGTTCGAGTTTGTAAAAAAGTGGAATAAAAATGCTATAAATAAATACACCTCTTGGGCAAATAAATTAGAAGCAGCAAGTCCCTCTGTATAGAGCAGCCACTCAGAAATCTTTAAGTTGTTTACCTCATTGTGATGAATTTCAGTTTGCCCAAATAATTACTAAATCATTTACATGATCAAACATTTTTGCAGTCCCTTATATGAAAAAAATGCTATGGCACTTATTACCCATTTTTTGCAGTTGTTTGGTTTTTTTCCTCACAAGTAGTTTCTTTGCTTGTAGCTCATTATCCAGTTCTCCATAGTCTCGCTTCCTTTTCCCAGATGATTTTGCCTCTTTTTCTGATGGACACTCATGTGGATTCAGATGCTTGTCCTTTGACTGCTTCCTAGAACCCATTTTGTCCAACAACTGGAAAAAAAACCCGATGTATTAGAAGGAATGAGGAAAGGCAACAGAGAATTTATTTTTAAGTCAAGCTTCTCTGTTACTACAAATTCTCATTCAAACTCTTTTTTATTTTATTATATTTATACACAGTGTTGCTTCTATCCTGGAACTCAAGGCTGCTTATGTGGCTTTCTAAGATGCCTCGTATTCAGGCCCTGGCCAAACCCATGCCAATTTAGTCTCAACTTGTGGCAGTCATTTGTATCTTAATGTACTCCATGGAAAGCCTCCTATTTGTAACTTATCTCCAAATTGTTCCAGTTCTATACTAGAGGGAAAACTATACAACTTTTCATTAAATAGCCCATCTAATTATGGTGCTGTTTTACATACATTAAAATGGAGCAAGTAGCAGAGAAGACATTTGCTTTAGTCTTATTACTCTGAATTACAAAATTAGTTATATCTAATGGAGAAAACTAATGCAATTTTTACCCAAAAGTAAGCCCCACTGTCTTTACTGGGGCTTATTTCCACCTAATTTCCAGCTTTACCAGCTTAGCCTTAACTTACCACTTGGACTGTTTTTTCTTAGAAGACAGAAAAGCAAACAATCACTATAAAGCATAGTTCTGCCCTGACAATCTACTGAAATTTAAACACATGGCATCTATTAACCCTAGCCCAGATTCCGATGTGTGCAAATAAGGAACTCTGGATTTTCCTCAGGCTATAACTGCCATCTTTATCCTAGTACATGACCGGACTGTCCCATCTTCAACCTGTGTCTCAGTTCAGTCCCGAAAATAGATCAGCCTTCCTCAACCCAGTGAACTCGAGATGTGCAAGATTACAAAACCTATCAGCCACAGCCAATATAATATATACAGGGTTTAATGTTAAGATTATGAGAGCTGTAGTCCAGTACAGACAATCTAGAAGGCACCCGATCAGAAAAAGCTGTAATGCATAGTACATACAAAGCAGGAACATATTGACATGTGTAATTTAGGGTTGTCACAGAAATGTCCCTAACTAGTAGTCAATAATCACCACACTAAGTGTTTTTTTGTATTTCATTTCCATGTCAGACTCATCATCAAAAAACCAAAGTTCTGCTGGAATTAAAAAAAAGATTCAGAAAGCAATCATAAGCTGAAATCACATTATCTCCTCTTCTCCCATGTGATCTTTTCTTAACAGAAAAAGCCTTCTGGTGATAATTTGTTTTTAGTACAGAATATTTACACATCCTCATATATTCTAGTATCTATCTTCATATATGCAAGAACCAGAAGCTATGCAGCTAAGGAATTGATTTTGAATGCTAGATATCTAGAATACATTCCTGCTTGGGTTTAGGACGAGTTCACTGTTGCTCATCTAACCTGCCTCATAAGAGTTTTGTGAGGCTAAAATGCAGCTTTGCAATCCTCATGCAGAGAAGAGTCCCTCTCTGTCTCACACACACACACACACACACGCACAAACAAATAAAGGCATGTTTTGCCGACAGCATCGAGCAAGTAATCAGAATCTGTTGGAGCACCTCATCTCTCCTACTCAAGACGTATTGCAAGCACTTGAAGACTCCTTCTATCTACTCAAGGGCTGACTACTCAGAATCGCAATCCATTCAGAAGGAAAGTGGACTTAGAAGCAAGCAAGTCATCAGCATTAGCAGGAAGCCCAGCTGCAAAGCAAAGGCTACGTGCCCAAGCAAAGCCCTCTCTCTAAGGCACGAGGCTCTGGGATAGGCTGAGGAGTAAGAAAGAAAAAAGCAGCTGCATGGCCAAGCGAGGGGGGGTTGCACCCCTCACCTGGACTCCCGCGAACTAGCTTGCACGTTTCCCAGTAACGATGCAGAGGCTCGCTGGATAGGCAGCCTCACTCGGGCACTTGCGTAACGAAAGTCGCGAAAAGAAAATCTCTCCTCGATAGTTTCATAACCTGGCCCGGAGGAAGAGGGGGAGGAGGAGGAGGAGCAAACGAGCACGAACACAGAGAAGCAGTTTACGCGGGAAACCCGTTGGGTTCCGGCAAGGCCTAGAAACGGAGCGACGGGCCTCGTCAGCCAAGGGCTTGTTCTTTGCACTCGCCGACAGGGGTCGCAGCGAGGAACTGGCTGCACTAGGCAGGGCCGCGGTCCGGTAAAGCTGAGGGGAGATGCTACGAGACGTTGCGCGACTCTCCGGGGGGGTTAACTTGAACTGGAGCTGAGACCACAGACCAAACAGGTGTTTTGACCGTAGAAGGAGAAGAATAATTGGCAATTCCCTAAGCACGTTCAGAATACTAGTGTATTTTCTACTCCATAGCAGCAATTCTCTCACCCTTAGGTTGGGGCCACATTTGGATGGTACGCTTAACTATGGTGGCTAATTTAACCTTGATTTACATAACACACTGAATCGAACTAGTCACACAAACCTATTTTGCACAAGTTGCTAAGTTAAAGCATGGTTGGCTAGTCTGGTAGGATTGGTTGTACAATCATAATACACGTTGATGGCATTTTGGAACCTTGGTAAAATACATTATAGAAAGCTCAGGAATGGAAAGGAAAAGATTTTCCTAAGGAGAAAACCATGCATCAGGAAGGAATTGTCTATATGCTGTAATGCTGACATAATTGTACTTTTACCTTAGTACATAAAGTAGTAAATTAAAACCCAGCAGTCATGTGACAATTCCAGGCCAGTGTAAATTTTCAGGTGAATTTTCTCCATTTAAAAAGATACACATACAGGGGAGGAAGAAAAAAAAATGTCAGCAAGAAGGTGAGAAACCTTTTTGCATTACAAACTACTTTAGTATTACAGGAGATGTTATATACTGTACAAAATGTTAAAACGTAATCTCCTTGATACAATCCAGTAAGAACTACATGTTATTATCTTGACTGTGAAGATAAATTTTCACATGCTTCACACAAACTAAGTTTTTATAGCCGCCTCTGATATCAGAGCTGTGCCATGAGAATATTCATTTCTTCTTGAGTACCCAATTTCTTTTAGAAAAGGAAAAATCAAGTAAAATGATAAGTGAATGACTGTAAAATCCCTTACCTAAAACAATATGTTTTAAAGGAAGACAAAAATAATTCCCGTATAGCACTTAAAGCCAGTAAGCATGGGACTGATTTAATGGTAAATGAACAAAATGAATCAATTCATTGTTTCTTCTTTATATATTTTAATAAATTACAAAACAGAAATTGGCTTCAGTTTCCAAACCAAAATATACTAAGTGCAAATACTACAGCCTTTAAATTGTCAGAAATATGAAGGAGAACAAATGTTACTACTTCTACTTAAGAGTATGGATTTAATCTACTGGAAGACAGTTTAGCTATGTACTAGAAAATATGTCCCAATTCTGAGATCATAGTTAAGTGTTTAGGATGTATAAGACCTAATTTCTAATACCTGAATTATTTGTACCAATAGGATAATAGTCACCCACCTACTTATTTATTAATCAAATTTATACACTGCCTATCTCACTATATAAGTGACTCTGGGCGGCTTACAAATAAAAGGTCATAAAGCCATTATAAAAATATAGAAAGTTAAAAGTGAGAAGTTGTGGAGAGAGTGACTACAAGCCATTAACTCTGTTAAAATGTAACAATTGTGATTTAAATTGTTAGGTGAATCCAAACAATTGGGTTAATTCAACAAATAATTGTGTAGTTAACCATGAATTAGTATGTTGTGAAAACTCATTTGCACATCCTACTATGCGTATGGGTTACTTGGTTTTGGTTTAATGTGTTGAATGAACCCCGTTAATGTGATTGGTAAACCATGGCTGATAGATTATTTATTTATTTATTCATTCATTCATTCATTCATTCATTCAATTTATATAGCCACCTATCTCAAACCAGTGACTCTGGGCAGCTAACAATAATAAAATTAACTGAGTTGATTAACTATATAAACCTATGCAACAAACCATGATTTTTATAAATGTGGGTTAGTGCACACAACTAGTAGTCTCAAAAATAGTCCCACCAAAGTACAAAGGAAATGTGAAGTTTAAAGAAATTGAAAAGGCATCTGTCAGGGATGTTATAAAAAAATATTCTCAGAACAGATGACCAGACTGATTTGCCAACAGATCCACCAGAATGTTTCAAATAGGTTAAGAAAGATTTTTTCTTTTGTATGTATGTTGTATTATGTAATCTTAGAGGGAGTATTTACTAAGTGTACAAACTTAGTATCCAGAGGTTCCTTTTCCCAAGGCTTTCATTGCAGGCCTTGAAAACTTGCAGATAATTAAAATCAATTCAGCAGCCACTTCTAATAAATTCATAGACAGATATGATCAAGAATGTGAAAAAAAATGAAAATTGTGCATAAATAATAGCTCACATTATTTGCATCTATTGTCTTCAATATTTTAGATTTTAGTGTGATACTATAAATTACAGCCAGCCAGTCTAGGAATCTTCATGGGTGGAAAATATGGGCTTTTCTCCATATAAGAAAGCAAGTTCTTAGATATTTTAGCTGCAGAGGTGGGGAAAATGAAAGCTTGGCAGGATGTTAACCATGTCCATAGCTCAGTGGTAAAATGTTTGGTCTCAAGTTCAATCCTTGGCAAGTCGTTAAAAGGATGACTGGAGGGGGGGGAACCTCTACGAGAGACCCTACAAAATCAGTATCACTGAACCACAGGAGATCAGATGGAGATGATTTGCTTCCTGTGTTTCTATCTGCTAAAAAATAGGTCTGAGGAACAATGTTTCTTGTGATCAGGAGGTAACACCTTATTCTGCATATTTTCTACTTGAGATGGGGGGTTTGCTTTTATGCATATTCTTTCTTCTTTTTCTCCTGTTCCAAGCCGGAGAGGGGGAAAAAATGCAGGTTCAATCTTAAGACCGTATTATTTCCAATCAAATGTCTTTCTGTAAATGTGGTATGTGATCCCTTGCAATTGTATTCAAAAGGTAAGCGTCCTAACAGTCAGGAATCACGCTGAGACAAGGAATAGGTCTCTAGTGTTTATTGCTGCTACATAAGACAGAAAATCCCAACAAACTGAAGAAGCGTGGGAAAAACCCAGACAGATAAACCCCGAAAGTTAAGGCGGGTCTGATCTGTGTCTCTTTGAATGGCTGCTTAATTCCTCAGTACTACGCATGCGTTTTCCCCCCTGGATAGAGGCCTCCTCCTGCTCGCCATCAGTACTCATGACAGTAAGAAAGCGAACTATGCTTTTATTTGAAACCAGCAATCTTTGTGTAATTCTTTTTATAGCATGCTAAAAGGTTATAGGGTTGGAAAAGGCACTGTGTTTCTCAAATAAAAGTTTGTTTGTAGTTGTTTCAATGAGTGTTCGTAAGTGAAGGCTTGTTCCTGCCAATTTGAGGATCAGTAGTGACACTCTACACCAGAACTACACTTTAAGTAATCAAGAGCAATTGAAAGCAACTTCTGGATTTTGGAGAATTCTATTTTGGGAATAGTGAGATGAATTCTGTAATTTCTTCCTTTTTAAAAAAGAGGTAATACAGCATGCTAAAATCAGAAGTCTGGTAGCACCTTTTCAGAGTACCAAATTTTAGTAAAAGGCATAAGCTTTTGTGAAGTTGACTTCACCAGATGCATGGAGAGGCTAAACTGATGGATTTAAATTGGGATGAGGTGGGCAGGGGGAGAAATAAGGTGATGATGCAGATATAGGTTACATATGAGACAGATTACAAGTACCTTATCAATTAACAATTACAACATATTAAAAGTCTATGGTGTTTATAAGACCTTCTGAGACAATCTGAAACTTTTTGAAGCATGTGAGTTCAGCATTCTCTTGCTCAATTGTGCTAGTGAAGTTTCTTTGTTCCAGAATAGCTACCTTGAAATCTGTAATGATGTATCCTGGGAGGTTAAAATGCTCTGTTATTATTTCGTCCTTGTTTGAGTCCCGATAACAAACTTGTGCCATTAATACTTTTACACGAAGTCTGACCTGTTTGTCATATGTAGACTCCAAAGGGACATTGCTGGAGATGAAGGCATATATTACGCTAGAGGAAGAGCATGTCACTGTGAAGTTTTTCGGGCCTGTGATGATGCTGTGGATGTAAATATGGGGGCAAAGTAGACATCTGACTTGGTTGTAGGGTTTGGTTTGGGTAATAGGCCTGCCACCCAATGCCTGAGAAAGTGAAGTGTCATTGTCTAGCATGGATTGATGGGCAGTGATAAAAATTTGATACATAAATAAATAAAATTAATAATGCATTTGAGTGGCTTGAGCTGCAAGCTGTAGGAGACAACCAGTGATGTTCTATTGTTCTGTTTTTGTGGTTATCATTTAATAGGTTCTCCCTAACTCTATTGATCTGGCTCTATTGATTTGTCTGTTGGTCTTGCCATGTGGGTAGTTCAGCCTCTTAAAAGCTTGGTTTAATTCCATCAATCAAGCATCTCTGTGAAGTAGGTCAGAACAAATGTGGTTGTAGCATACAGCTTGTGTATAGATGATAGAATTATGTATTCTAGGTGGAAGTGATATGTGTGGCAATCTGTAGGTTTCCCGTGTAACATGGTGTTTATGTCTCCATTAAATCCATGTATAGATTTACCATGACATCAAGTAGACTTGTAGATAGGTTGAGGCTAAGACTGATGGTAGTGTGGAAATTGAGGTGTTGATGGAATTAGATGAAAGATTACTTTTCATGTTCCAGAAGGTAAAAATATTATCATTGAATCTCAAGGAAAGAAGTTTCAGGGGATAAGAGTGTAGGCACTATTATTCTAAGTCAGCCATGAAAATGTTGGCATATTGTGTACCCATGGCCATGCAGGTATATGTTGCCAAAGGTAAAATAGTTATATGCATAAAGGCACACAGTCTGGTGGCAAAGGGTGATGCATTGACATCAGTGATGTTTCTGATGCCTATTAAAAGACAGACCACAAAAACAGAACGATCAGTTGTCACCTACAGTTCAAAGTTCAAGCCCCTCAAGTGCATTATTAACTAGACAACCCTGTGACCCGTTGGGTCATCCTTTGAAAGAAAGTTAGTGCAGTCTGACGTGACCAGAATGAACATTAAATTTTAGGCTGACCATGCTTTTTTTACCCCAATGCTGGACAGTCCCGTGATCATCTAAGAAGAGTATATATGATAAATAGAAAAATAATTATAGTGGCAAACAAACTTCAATAATAAGTCAATATTTACTTACCTAAACAGATAAACGGAATGACCACGGGCAGGCAAAAAAGCAGTGGGAGTGGCAGCAACTTCCAACTTCCTGCCAGCTTCGCCTTTGACTTTGCTTGTGGGAAATTGGCAGGGAACATCAGAAGTCATGACCACAAGGACTCTGCAACGGCCACAACTTTGCAAACAAAACTGATCTGAACATCACGGAAATTTCAATTCCACAGGAGTAACGGGTCCTGGATTTTTTACACATTCTTTAAGTCCTTGATTTAAAAATTGTTGCATTATAATGCACCATTTGAGCTAACTTGAGGTTACAAATAGACAAACAGATAAACACAATAAGAGTTTTAGTATATAGATAAGCTACAACCCATACTGGATAATGACACTTTATTTTCTCACGCATTGGGTGGCAGACTTGCACACGAACACCCACCCAATCAGAAGCAGATTCTCACAAGCAATCAGAAACTATGGAAGATGATGCTAACATGGAAGTAGACGCTGTACTTAACTAACCCAAATGTCTGTGTTGCCCCCACATTCACAGCAACACCACTATCACAGGCCACAACAACTTCACATACAAGATTAGAGGCACCTTCACATGCTCTTCCTCTAGTATAATATATGCCATCATCTGTCAGCAATGCTCCTGTGGATTCTAAGTAGAACAAACAGGCCAGACCGTGTACAAACGAATTAATATACAGAACTGAAAAACAATGAGTTTTTTTAACACATTATAATTATTAATTGGTAAGATACTTGTAGTCTCACAGGTAACCTGAATCTGCATAACCACCCTGTTCCTTCCCACTTCCCCCATCTCATCCAAATGTGTTTACATTAGTTTAGCCACTTCATGCATCTGATGTGGAACGTAATTCAACGAAGTGTGCTCATTGAAAAGACACTACCAGATTCCTTTTGATTTTTGGATATTATTGCCTAATACAGTTACTCTCCTATTATTTGCACACTAGTAATTCACTAGGGACCAAATTGCCAATATCCGCTGGATAATGGAAAAAGCCAGGGAGTTTCAGAAAAGCATCTATTTCTGTTTTATTGACTATTCTAAAGCCTTTGACTGTGTGGACCATAACAAATTGTGGCAAGTTATTAGTGGTATGGGGATACCAAGTCATCTTGTCTGCCTCCTGAAGAATCTGTATAACGACCAAGTAGCAACAGTAAGAACAGACCACGGAACAACAGATTTGGTTTAAGATTGGGAAAGGAGTACGGCAGGGCTGTATACTCTCACCCTACCTATTCAACTTGTACGCAGAACACATCATGCGACATGCTGGGCTTGAGGAATCCAAGGCTGGAGTTAAAATTGCTGGAAGAAACATTAACAATCTCAGATATGCAGATGATACCACTTTGATGGCTGAAAGCGAAGAGGAACTGAGGAGCCTTATGATGAAGGTGAAAGAAGAAAGTGCAAAAGCTGGCTTGCAGCTAAACCTCAAAAAAACCAGGATTATGGCAACCAGCTTGATACCTGGCAAATAGAGGGAGAAAATGTAGAAGCAGTGAAAGACTTTGTATTTCTAGGTGCAAAGATTACTGCAGATGCTGACTGCAGTCAGGAAATCAGAAGACGCTTAATCCTTGGGAGAAGAGCAATGACCAATCTCGATAAAATAGTTAAGAGCAGAGACATCACACTGACAACAAAGGTCCGCATAGTTAAAGCAATGATGTTCCCTGTAGTAACATATTGCTGCGAGAGCTGGATCATAAGGAAGGCTGAGAGAAGGAAGATAGATGCTTTTGAACTGTGGTGTTGGAGGAGAATTCTGAGAGTGCCTCAGACTGCAAGAAGATCAAACCAGTCCATCCTCCAGGAAATAAAGCCAGACTGCTCACTTGAGGGAATGATATTAAAGGCAAAACTGAAATACTTTGGCCACATAATGAGAAGACAGGTCACCCTGGAGAAGATGCTGATGCTAGGGAGAGTGGAGGGCAAAAGGAAGAGGGGCCGACCAAGGGCAAGGTGGATGGATGATATTCTAGAGGTGACGGACTCGTCCCTGGGGGAGCTGGGGGTGTTGACGACCGACAGGAAGCTCTGGCGTGGGCTGGTCCATGAAGTCACAAAGAGTCGGAAGTGACTAAACAAATAAACAACAATTCACCTTTAGAGAAGGGTAATTATAAAGTTATTTATGCTTGCTTAGCTACAGTTTTGATGCACAGATAAATTTAGTATCTTTTGAATAAACTGCTACAGAAAATGGGTTAGTGCTCCTATGGAGAACTTTCTAGTGACTGAAATTTCCCCTAACTTGTGGGAAAGCATAAGTTGATACAGTGGCTAGGTTTACACTCCTTGCCATGATGTAGTTTGCTTCTTTTGGCTTAATGTGATGTTATGAACCTACTCAGTATGTACAAAATATCTTATTATGGAGTAATTAATCATTGACTATTTCTTACTCATAAGTGACTAATAAACATTTGCATAGGGTGTGAACTTGAGATAGAAACAAGTCCTGGCATATTTTGGTTGGAGATGGAAGCTTAGTGAGTAGTAGTATAGGTTGGGATGTTGTGTTTATTCCTCAAAATAATATTCTCTGTAAGTTGCATTATTTCAAAATTTTAAAATCTAGCAGATACAGAAAAGTCCATCTGTCAAATGGAAAACACTGGCTTAAATGAAGTCATGATTAAACTATGGTTTATATGAAGTAGAAAATGTAACAAGGCAGTATGGGTTGTAAACATAAGCACAGATAATTTAGATATTTTGGGGGGGGGGGTTAATGGGAGACCTAGCACTATGTTTCTTTTAACAATCCTGAATGCAATCTGAAACTATCACAGCACCTGGTAGAGCTTAATTTGAACGTTTATCATCCCCTCCCACATTCCATTTCAAGGCCTAGGATTTCAACATTCAGTCAGCCTTTTGGCCCATGGTTCTTTCTCCGCTTTTGTAACAACTTGTGAGATGAAGAAATATGGGGGCACTTCAAAAACCTTTACATTTTCACTACTTTTACATTGCTCTTGTAAAACCTACTAAGGATTCTGGAAAATTTTAAAACAGAATGATAGAAGTGGAATTCTGTTTGTCAGAGCAAATGGGTGGACAAAAATACATTAACCACCACTGGATTCTTCGCAGCCAGACTTTGCTCCTGGAAACAAACCTACTGGCTGATGATTATAGGCAATGAAGACACAAAGCAGCAGAAAAGGTGAGTTGGCTTTTCCAGTCCAATGCAGCAGCCTCACTAAGTGAGATTCTTCATTGCCACAAGTTGTTGGCTACCTGCTCAAGGCAGCTGGAGAACAGAGTGCCCCTTTGAATCACAAGCTTTCCCCTTTCTTTGTAGAGAGGGAGTTGACTCTGCTCCCTGGAAAACTCTCCACCCAACTCAGAGCACATAAAAACGCTATTTTTATGCTTATTTGTCTAATGGCCTATTAGGTAAATCTCGCCTACTTACCTAACCAATTCAGTAGCTATTTTTAAAAGTCATTTTTAGAATCGGAGTTATCTCAGATATTCTAATATTTTTCCCTTGTTTAACCTTCCCTCTTTGGGAGGGGAGTCATTTTAAATTCCGAGGCTGGGTTCCTGTCTGGTAAATGCGCATGCTTACCAAGCAAAGTCTCTGCGGCCAAGGGCTAATTTATTAAGAGGGGGACGAGTCCTGCAGTTCGAGATACTTGAACCTGACACCGGCGCGGAAGCTCTTTTGCCTAACCCTAGAAGTACGACTGGGAGGGTTCTGATCAGTGGCAGCTCAGCACTTTCCACAAGGGCAGAGGCGCTGTACTTCGACGGCGTCCCAGGTCTCGGCCCAGATTTTGCTCCTTCCAAAATTGGGTGGTTACCGATTCTCGCCCCATTTCCAGGATGGCCAGCTCAGCCACCACGGCTGCTGGGCAGGGCCTCGGTTCATCCCCAGAGCGACAGCGGACTAATTGGATCAGAAAGTCCCTCCCGCCCAGTTGCGGGCAGGGGGGTGGAGGAAACTTTCCGTTTCCCCTGCCTTGCTAAAGCCGGGCCTTCTTTGCCCGAAGCAGCCCAACTCCCGCAACGTCTTCCTGGGAGTCTCCGGGGTCTGCCCGAGTCCGCCCATCGCCCGGGAGGCGGGCCAGGCGCCCCTGCGCTAGACGTCCTGCAGCTTGAAATAGGGGGAGGGGCTCTCGGGCCGGAACGAGCGCTCGCCGGAGCCAGCCGAGAGGGAGGCGGATTGATCCAGCCAGAAGGGGCTTGCGGAAAGGTGCCTTCCCCAGCTGCCTGTTGCCCCAGAGGAGCCCCGAGACTTTCCGCTCGGCGGGAGTCCTCAGAGCAGCCGTCGGAAGAGGTGAGTCTCCTAGTAACCCTGCTCCCCGTGGGCTGGAATGGGGCTGGACTTAATTGCGGCGCCTCCACGAGCTGAGCTGAATCCCCACGCCGAAGAAGGGGGCTCGCGAGCGGAGGGGGGTTCCTCCGCACCCTCCTCCTCGTTCGCAGCGGAGTGCTTCCTGGACCTGCGTGTCGTCCCCCGCCCCAAACAAGTTCGAGGGCACCCTTTCACTCCTCGCTCGTTTCCCGCCGCGCTGGGCTGTTCGGGAAAAGGGTCCTGAAAGTAGGAAGACAGAGGGCGATTGTCCTCGCGCGGCTGCAGTGCCGAGGACGGAATACTGTAGCGGCCGGAGTCCCGAGGGGGCGGAGAGGAGTCGCGGCCGGCGCGGGGGGCTGTTCGCCTCCTGTGCAGCCTTCGCAGCCGCCCCGCGGCGGCTTTGGGTCTCCCTCCCACGTTGCTCGCTGCTGGCAGGGAGGGAAGGGAACAGCTGTCCCGGTTGAAACTGCCACACCTACTTCAGAGTTTCTGCGGAGGAAGGCATCCCTTGTACGTATTGGGTTCGTATCCTGGCATCCGCTATCAGAGGGCTTTGTTTCGTTGCCGAGAGGGGGTTTTAGTTCTAAAAATGAGGCAGAGGGGAATCGATGAATAGTCGGGACCCGGATCCTTTAATCTTTCGTGCGCCCCTCGGATCCTCGGCAGGGTCTTCGGGGCGGGAATCCACTTGCCGTGAAGCAGACTGAGGGGTCCTGAGGTGGGAAGGAGGGAGACGGAAGGCGGGCGAGGGGTCTCCGGTTGTGAAGGCTTTTTAGTGAGCTGTTTCTCCTGCTGAAACCCGAAGCTCCGGGCCCTGCAGGGAGTTGGCAGAACTCTTGATAAATAGAAGAGGCAGAATTCGCTGCGGAAACCATCGCCCTGCCCCAGTCCTGTACTTTTACAGGATTTAGACAAAAGTGCTTGTTTGCAGCTCTCATTTTGCATGGCATGCCTTTTTCCCCATCTTCATAAAAGCAAGAACCGATGGCAAAAAAAGTAAAGTATGGTAAAGCAAGAAACTGTGGTCTAGCTGCAGAGTATAGTGGCTAGGAGCACTAGGAGCTTTCCATCTGGAAGCACCTGTAGCTTCAAGTCCTAGTAACCCTCTTCTTCCTGCTATTTGTACTTTCAGATTCAGCATCTTGCTTTAATAATACCTTAATATTTGGGAGAAACCATCCAAAGACAACCTAGAACTGTTCCTCTTTACTCACCAATGTGAAATTTGCTGTCGGTGAGAGAATTAAGTAAGATTTTACCTGCTTAAATGGGATATGCCCAAATCAGGCTGAGAACACAATAGGACATCATAATATGATGGAGTTTTGAGGGACAGAGGAGCTCTGGTCCCGATTTTGAGATGAGCTCGTACTTTTCTAGAGATGAGTGATGTCAAATGACAGGAGCCATTCCTATAAAGGAAAAAAAAAATCTGGGTAAAGTTGGACAAGATGGTTGAAGAAACAGAAAGATAAAATTGAGACTTTTAGAGAAATAAAATGGGAGTTATACTTCTGATTAAGTATCTGCTGCAGACTTCCACTGATGGGTTGTTTTGGAAATAAACCTCTTTTTAACTGGGAAACATATCTCAAAATGCTGGCCAAGCAGAAACCAGGCATATTCTCAACTCTTGTGACTTCGTTATGTGGCTTCAAAAAATTCTGGATTTCTCTGATCAGAAGGAAAGAGGTTCATATGCTATACTCATATTCTAACATGTGGAATGCAATACCGATTTTGTGGAGAGAAAAGGCTATCTATGCTTTGTCCTTTCTTGATTTCGAAGAGGTCAGAAACTCTTCAAGAGAAATGTCAGAGGAGCTTTTCAAGCTGTACAAACTGAACCAGTCTAACAGCTTTCTGTGCCAGCTAAATTTTCTATACTTTTTCTTTGAAGAGTTAGTCAAATAAGGGACAAAGCTTCAAGTGATTCAAATATCTCTTTCTAACTTTTGCATGACTTCAAAAGATGGTGTAAGATCCAATCAAATTAACTATGAGACTACTTATATTGGAATATCTGTTTTAGTAATGCGTAATATTATAAACCTCTCTGAGGATTTCTTACCTTGTGAAAAGAGTTGAAATCTTGTTTTAAAAATAACATTTAATTAGATTTCTCTCTGAACAATGTGCAAAGGATTTACATATCCTATGGAGAGAATAAAAATGACAGTGACTGAATTGCATCTATAATGCAGAGAATAAAATTACACTGACTCACCTATCTCTAGACATGAGCTGAACTTAAGTGGAGCAGGAATGGAATTCTTTGTAATATGTTGCACAATAAGATACCTGATGTTTTATTGAAGGGTTGTTTGTTCCAAGTCTTCTGACAGCTATGACTACTGAAGGAACAAAATGGTTGCTTAACCTGTCACAAATGCTAGCTAGGAGGTAGAAATATATGAGTTATGCTACAGATTTGTGTTTCCTTGCCATGGGAGCCAGGATTAGGCAGCAATTTCAGTTAAGTACTTTTTTTCCTTTTACTTGCATTCCTGAGGACAAAATATCATACCCTCTCCGGTATCCCAAGTATGGGTGTGTGCTGTCTTTGCTCAGAACAGAAACAAGCTTCTCACCTCTTCTCAGGGGCATTTAACTTCACAATTTCCCAAGGGTGGGAGGTGAGCCTAATTTTTCAAGATGACTAAGATGCTATCTGTATACCCAGAGGAGAGCTATTTTGTGTGCTTTTAAGCAAAACAAATTTGCCAGTATGGCTTGTGGGAACAATAGGGTTCCCATAAAAGAGTCACTAACTGTGGGACTTCCAGCTATCTCTAGTTTTAGGGACAAAGTCTTACTCTTCCTGGCAGTGAAATTGCTCACTCAGTACCTGGAGGGTGAGATCTTGTTGCATAATAGAGATATGTATTAAGGCAGAGATGCGTATTTAAGGTCAATAGCTCTTTCAGAGTCCTAGCAGTGATGCCTAAGCAACTTAATGGGATGAATAGGTAGATTCCATTTTATTAAGATTTGTATTGAATTAGGCAAAGCTGAAATACGGCTTCTACAAACTCGCCTTTAAAAGGGCTACTGAGTACCATACAAAATGGGAATGTTTTTAAGGCACAGCTGCTACTTTGTTGCCAAGCTTTCCAGCAATTTAAGTGTAATCCATTGTATGCATTGTATACACTGTATGGTGAAAGGTCCCCTGCGCAAGCACCAAATCATGTCTGACCCTTTGGGGGGGACGCCGCTTTTGCGAACGTTTTCTTGGCAGACTATAGAGCGGGGTGGTTTGCCATTGCCTTCCCCAGTTGTCACCTTCCCCAGCAAGCTGGGTGCTCATTTTACCGACCTCGGAAGGATGGAAGGCTGAGTCAACCTGAGCCGGCTACCCGAGAATCCAGCTTCTGCTGGGGTTGAACTCGGGTTGTGGGGAGAGTTTTGGTTGCAATACTGCCACCTACCACTCTGCGCCACACAAGGCTCATGCATTGTATTGGTCCCATAAATAATCATAAATATATAAAAGAGGACTACAATTAAAGCAAATTATTAAATTTGATTTAGCTATTTTCTAATTTTTTTTTTAACTGAGATTTTGGTGAGGTTAAAACTTTGTAGATTCTTCAGAACTTAATAGAGAGATTATTTAGATTTCACCGCAATCAAAAATTATTCCCTGTGCCCAATGGATAATCCAGCCCTGCTTCATTCTGGAGCAGGTTGGGTTGATGCAAGGAACTCATTAAGTTGCATATCACAACCATTTGTATTCTTATTATTCTGTAACACATCTATGGGTTGAATTTAGTACATTTCTCAGCAAATTATTCAGTTCTTTCATGGAGGATATTACTCGGGCTAATATGAATTATGAATTCTTCTACTATGTGTAAAGATGCTCTATTTTTTCTGAGGGTAAAAAGATTGAGACTGTAGATTGAGCTAAGGAATCTGAACATAAAATTTTGTAAACTATTGTTTCAGAGAGGCCTTCTTGTAAACTAACTGCACTTCTTTTAAGAGTGTTTTGGGGAATCAATCAAGTTGTATTGTTTGAACTTTTGAAAAGTGCTGTTGAAAAGCTCTAAGACTTCACACTGTTGTATTACAAAGCAAAGAGAAACCATTCTCAGCTATGTTGAGAAGCCCTTACTGTTAGTTGGTGACAATTGTGTTACAGAATCTACACAGCAGCAGAGCTTGGATTAATCTGTCAAATAGACTTCCGGTCTCAATCCATCTCCTGGAGAACAGATACACTTTTGAGAACATAAAAGCTATCCTTTTCTGCTTTAACCTTTACACTAATGTTACATGGGTTTCTACTATTTGGGGAGGGAAGAAGAGAGAGGTATGAATGCTGGCTTGTCATTTGTGCTGATACTTTCCTTGCTTGAACCACAATCTATACACAAGCTGTAGCTGAGTCTTCCTACACAGTTCTTTGTAGCCATTACTGAGCTGTCATGCCAACAAATGGGTTTAGGCATAATCTTGGTCACTTGACATGAAAATCACATGCCTCAGCATTGGATGTTTAAATGCATGGTATTGCATTAAGAGTAATTTTCTTGATATTTACATTGTAGTATTGGGTATTATGTGTGGCATAATCATGGTAGGTTACAGTGAGTTTCTTTTACAAATTAGCCATCCTTCATATACTTTATAACAAGTTGAGACAACATTTCTGCTATGCAGGAATTAAAATACTTTAGGTATGTCAAAGATTCTTAAGTCATGTGATTTAAGAATACAGTAAACCTATGATTTAATAAACTAGTAGAGGGCAGGACTGTCAATTAGACTCAAATGTCAGTTAAATCTGAATGGGATTTTAATGCATGAGTAAAATGACAAATGGGGTTTTATGCATGCATCAAAGGGTGTTAGTAAAGGTAAAGGTTTCCCTTGACGTAAAGTCCAGTCGAGTCCGACTCTAGGGGGCGGTGCTCATCTCCGTTTCTAAGCCTTGGAGCCGGCGTTGTCCATAGGACACTTCCGGGTCATGTGGCCAGCATGACGACACGGAACGCCGTTACCTTCCCGCCGAAGCGGTACCTATTGATCTACTCACATTTGCATGTTTTCGAACTGCTAGGTGAGCAGGAGCTGGGATTAACAACGGGAGCTCACCCCGCCGCGCAGTTTCGAACTGCCGACCTTCCGATCGACAGCTCAGCGGTTTAACCTGCAGCACCACCGCGTCCCCAAAGGGTGTTAAACCTGCATAAAATGATGAACAGATGTTGTCTGTTGTTTCTAAAGTCTGCTCAGCCAAGGTCCACTAAATTGAAAGTGGACTGCAGTTAGAAATATATATAGCTGCCTATTCTCAGGTGTTCTCTAGTGGGCTATAAACCTAAAGGGTTACATTTGTAAGCAAAGTTGTGCCCACGAGTTCACAGGATCTCTTAATTTTCCAAGCACTTAATGTGTGCCATATTAAGTGCTATCTCAGTAATCAGTACAACAAATGTCTTAGACTACTAGTATCCTTGTGTTAAAATGGAAGAAATGAAGATGAGAGAGACTATTACTAAGATAAAGCAGTGAATTCACGGGTAGGTTGAAATTGAAGTAGGCTTATATACCATGTGAAGTATTTGTGAGTCCTGATATATTATTTTCATCACTATAAACAAAGAGACCCAATTACATGCAGTCAGTTATTACTATTGTATTAATATAGATTAACTACCCTTTAAATGTCCTCCAAGCCATCAAAAAAGTAAACTCTAATATATGCAATAGCAGTATAAAGCTTAGGTTAACAATTGGGTTTATCAAACTCCAATAAATCTCAGGATGATCAGTTTATTTTGAATTATTAGCCAGCATCAGTCCTTCCAAAATGATGGTATAATACAATTCTATACACTTGTGTCATTCTGTCCAACTCAAGAGTGTCATTATTTCTTATATATTACATTGTTATGTTAGCTATTGTACAGTCTCAAAATGTGGAATACAAAAGTAACATTTCATTCAGGGCTTGCTTGTTACAAACTGAATTAAATACAAGTTGTCCCCAGATACAACTTCATTCTCCAAATCAGGAAAAAAAGAATCTTGGGCCTGCTTACTCTTGTTGGCTACCAGAGTTTTCTTTATATTTGTACTTTTTCAATGTAGTAAAATATACAAAACAAGAACAAAGACAGAAAAAGAGAAAAAGAAATTTAAAAACCTGCATTCATGCCTTCCATCCTTCTTTCTGTCCGGTAATTATCACCTTAAACCTTTCCCCAACCTCTTTGTCCCTTTTTGGTATCTACCAGAGTTTTCAACTATTCACTGAAATAGGAATGCGCAATTTTTCTGGAGCCGCTACATGTATTTCATAATTAAGTAGCATGCTGCGGGAAGGATGTCAGACCAGGAAGAAAAAAAGTGACAAGTGAGGACAAACATTTAGTTAGTATTAAATACAGTGTAATTACTCCTCTCTCACTCGAGGGACAAATAACCAGACTCAAATTATCTTACTCTGGACACTTTATGTGAAGGCTGAGCTCTCTGGAGATGGGTCTAATGCTGGGAAAGGTGGAAGAAAGATGAAGAGGATGACCAGCAAGGTGGATGGACTCAGTTACAGTGGCAATGAGTGCATCATTGGAAGACCTGAAAGACCAGGTTAGGGACAGAGCATCATGGACAAAATCTATCTTTATGGTCACTAAGAGTCGATACCAACTTGATGCCACATAATCATTTCTCATGTATTTAATAATTGTCCTGCCATATTATTAATTACAATTCAGGGAGAAGTTTTGTGGTGTCCTAAGGGAGGGCTGCACCCAAGATTTTGAGGCTAGTGACCTTGGGTTGTATGTTTCTGATTAAAAAGGGTGATTATCTTATACATTGCACATGGTTTTTAAAGCACAATGTTAATAATACTTGTCAAAACTCAAAGTGGAAACAGTTAAATATTAATACCTTTTTTTTTAAAGCGGATTAAATTTCTCATGCGCACTATTAAGAATAACAATAGTTATTCTATTATAAAAGTCAAATATTCTTCCCATTGAGACAGTAAATTATTAGTGTCTTTTATTGATATATTAGCTTAATTTCTACAAACTTTAAATCTTGAAGTCTGTTGTCTGTATTTCAAAAATACAAACTTCAGTAGGTTCATTTTGATTGGACTTTTATTATCTCTATAATTGTAAGGTTCGACTTGTTTGTTCTACATTAAGAAGGATGTATAGAACTATATAAATCAGAGTTTGTAGGCTGCCATGTACTGGATTCTGTCAAGACACTCATTAGTTTTAGTATTAATGAATTAACAGCATGAGAATCTGATAACTCAGCTTCAAATGTTTTGAATGGCTATAGTCACAGATGTTTACAGGGTTCATACAGCAATGTTTCTTAAAGTATGTTCTAGGGAACATTGGTCTCAGTGTTGGGGAGGTCCTGTGAATGTTATGGCAGTTCGAATTATTTTCTTTATGAAATCGTACTTCACACATTGAAATGTCTGCATATGCAAGCTCATACGTTTCTAATTGATTGCCATTATTACAAATATAGTAAAATTATGTTTATTTAAATATAAATATTTTTCTTTAAAAATAAGGAAAGTATTATTAAAATATTTTTATTTCTATACTTTTTTTTAGATGAGAGTGATACACATTCCTTTTTTTTTTTAAAGCTGTTCTATGGTCTTGAGAAGTTTAACACTATAATCTCCCTGCTGTAGAAGTTTGCTTTCAGTATTTGAGCCCAGTGCGGCCACTTTCTAAATGGAAGTGTATCACAAACAAGCACAATGATCCAAATCTAGAAACTACTTTTTATAATCTTCTTGACATAAATCTATAGAGATAGTAGCTGAAATAGAAATCATGGGTTTGAAATTGTTCAGAACATAATATATCTTTCCAATTTTCCATGTAAAAAGCTGCTGAGTTGGTGAAGCTGCATGGCTGAATGGCTTGCGAAAGGTTATGGTTTTAAGGACAGGTTTCTGCATTAAAACCCCAAATTTCTATTGCAAGGCTTTGGGTTCTGCAGCTGGCAACATTCTTTCTCTTGAGCTCCAGTTTTGAAGAGGATTGCCATTGCTTCTTCAGTGTTCTTTAAATGTATCTAACTGTACTGATCACAACACTGATGTATTTAAGGAAAAACTCTATTTTCCAGGTATATGTTGTATGACAAGAGAGCCAGTGTGGCATAGTGGTTAAAGGGACCAGCCTAGAAACCAGGAGACCATGTGCTCCCTTAGGCACAGAAGCCATCTGGGTGACCTTGGGCCATTTGCTCTCTATCAGCCCCAAAATAGCGTCAGGCTCTGCAACAAGCTGGCTGAGCAACAAATCTTTCATCACATCATACATTGGTGGCTTCACCATGAGAATTAGACAAGCACATTGCAAAAAAAAAAAATCCTGCAACCAAGTAGAACAAATGCTAAAAAGAAGAAAAAAATGCTGTTTCTAGGGAGTATGATAGAGCTGATTTACTGTGCCAAGATGCTATCTCTGTTAAAAATATGTATAATGAAACAACACATTAGGAAAAGGCTTTATTTTGTGTGGGACTGATCATTTCATATTACAGAGAAAGAATCATATTGAAAATAAATTATGGTCAGCTGTGGAACAGCTTCAGGAATTACAACCTGACCTTTAAAACGGTAACATTATTTGTTTCTCATATCTGTTTTTTTAAATTTTAAATTTTTTAAATTTGTTTTCTTTATGTAAATAACTCAAGGCAGCAAACATACCAAATACTCCTTCCTCCTCCTCTTTTCCCCACAACAACCACCATGTGAGGTGAGTTGGGCTGAGAGAGAGTGAGTGGCCCAAGGTCACCCAGCCAGCTTTCATGCCTAAGGCGGGACTAGAACTCACAGCCCCCTGGATTCTAGCAAGGTGCCTTAGCCACTAGACCAAACTGGCTCTATTACTTAAAAGGGGGCACTGAGACATTGTGTGGTTGGAGAGGAAATAATGCACTTGCTTTCATGCATTCTACATTCTTAAGCATTAGGAATCTTCAAAGCTTTTTCAGTATATGGCAAAAATATATAATTTTGTTACAAATAACTGTTTGTTACCTGCTATTTGAAAAGTTTTCCTATAATCAGGAAAGGGTGTAGCCTATCTTTCTGCACAGATGCCTTTTAAAAAAGGAAGGGGGCATTCAGGCAGATGGACTTTCATATATAGCCTACAGCAATAAAGTCTAGGGAACGTATTTTGCCACTCTTTTCTTAGATTGTATGAACTAGGTCAGAGGAATAACACAAAATAACTTAGTAGGATTTTTATGTTTTAAAATTAAAACATTAAAGCAAATTGTTGACAGCCTCCCTTTTGTATAGTAACGTCTAAGCAGATCAGTCGGGAAGCAAAATATCAACTGAAAGGAAGAAATTGAGATTATACATGTTTACAAGGAATAATTTGAAGGGAGGTGGAATGTAAGATAAACACAGGAGTATATGTTGCAGAATTGGAAAGTGTTAGGCCTTAAAGCCTAGTGCTCAGTCAGTGGATGCATTCACAGAACGTATTCAGATACAATTTGCTTAAGCAAGCTAACCACAGTTAGTTAGGTTCTTATATGAGAACCAAGATTAAACCATGATTGCAAACCGCCCTGGCTCTCTCAACATAAGCTATAAACCAACCACATTTTGACTTAGAATGTTATGTGAACCCAGCCAATGGAGTGAAGGACATTGTTACATGTAGGTGCGGCTTTATATAGCATTCTCAAAAAATGGATCTCCCTCTTTTGCGAATAGTATATTCTCAAAAAAAAAGGTACAGTACCTTTATCCTGATTTTCAAATCCTAATTTTCAAAATAGCTAAAATGCATTCTTTGTGGTTCTAGGCATCCTTGGATGTGGTTTCTGTTTAAAGAAGAGTGCGAATATCCTGTTTAATATTGAGAGCAGTGGTAAACTAGTAACATCTGGATTCCTTCCTGTGTTGGGCAAAGAGTAATCATCAAGGGTTATCATGGGTGCTAGTCCTTCCCTCATCTCTTCCATCTGTGATCCCCAGACAAGATCATCCCCCAAAGAAGCCCCTAAGTAATGCAGGCTTGGCTGGGGGACAGCTGTAAGCTTTTAAGTTTGCTACTGGGGGATGGTTCTGAATGCTTGCTTTGAGATGGTTGGGATTTTGTTTTTCTTCAAGGAAGCAATTTAATAAACTAGTTACTATGACGTGTGTAAACAGTGAATCTTCCTATCAAAGCAGAGGAACTGATCACAAATAAGCAATAAAAGCATGGAGGTCAGTCAAAGTAACCCATCTTCCTTCCCCTTATTGTGCTTCATTAGGAAACACTTTTATTTTAAGAAATATGTCTTTGGCCTCTCACCCATTTGGATTTTCTGTACTTTCACATATCACCACCACTGAATGTTACCAGAGCTTAATGTAGGACCTAATGATTGATAAAGGGAGTCTGAATGAACAAATCACTTCAGTTTGGTATTTATTTCACAAAGAAAGCCATTCAACATGTGATGTGCAAGTATGATTGCACCTCTATTTCCGTCAGTTTATCTAACGGGCTAAATAGTTGTGTGAGTGCTACTTTAATAAACAATCAGGGCTCATTTGGGGCAGGCCTGCCATGCATACATTTCACAGACCCTAACTTTAGCACACTTTGGTGCTCTTCCCACAGCAGTCTTGGAGGACCTATACAAAAAAGTCCCCTATGAGCTAAGACTGTGACCCTGCAGACAAGGGCTATTGAAACTACCACTCTTGTTCTGCTATACTGTATCCTCTATAAGGATCCTAGGACTCACCTTATAACTCCTCACCTGGAAAAACACCTGGAAAATTCTGATCTTTTTTATGTATAGTTGTTACCAGATCAGCGTGCTTCAGTCTCCTTGAATGTAGCCAAATTTTGTTATGCTGCTTGCAAAACTAGACAGATTTTGATTGTCCATCAATGAACCCACCAATAATTGTAATATTTTTTATTTGGTTTTGTTTTACTTTATTTTTTTTAATGTGTTTCTATCAGTAATTCTTGTCTGTGACCATAATAAAAATTCTATACACATTTCACAAACTTCATTTCCTCTCACAGCGAAGTTTTTAGTATACAGATTCTAGAGGCATCTTATGCCCCATCCATGTTTCTGAAGACCTCTGTTAAAAAGTCATTGAAGTCTATCAGTCTAAAGGTTACAGAATACTCCAGAAAACGTAGTCTTCAAGACCATAGCCTTGAAATGGAAAAGATGGTAGTACTGTCGTAGTTTGGGCATGCTTTGCTGCCTAAGAGTCTGGGCAACTTTCATCACTGAATGAATTCTGCTTTGTATCACAAAACTCCACAGGAGAATATCAGGCCATCTGTCAACTGGAGCTTGGGTGGATCACACAGTAAAACAATGTTTCCAGTATACCAGTAAGGCTACAGATTTGTATGAAAAAGAACAAATTTGATGTTTTGGAATGCCCAAGTCGAAGTCCAGACTTAAACCCCATAGAAATGTTTTGGCAGGACCAGAAATAAGTAGCTCATGGTAGGATACTCTCAAATGTTACTAAACTGAAGCAGTTTGTTATGATGAAATGGACCATATTTTCTTCATGGCGATGCAAGAGACTGATCACCAATTACAGGAAGTGTTTAGCTACAGCTGTTGCAGCTATAAGTGATACAAGCAGTTACTGAATCCAGGGGAGTGATTACTTTTACATACTGGCACATCACATGTCAGATGACTTTTTGAAATAAATGAAGCAAGCACCAAGCATTAGTGTGGTTAGTTTGCTCAGATTCCCTTTATATATCAATAGAACCCACACGCAGCTCTGATAACATTCAGTAGCAACGATATGCAAAATGTAGAAAATCCAAAAGAGGGCAGATACTTTTTCATAGTATTGTATTTTCTGAACATTATTAGTTTAGCCTCAGAGTAAAAATGTTTCTGTGAATAAAAGAATCATAAGTGGACAGAAAAAACAGTGCCTATATGTCAGGCTTAATGGAAAGTTTGCTTGGGCATATGGCCGATGCAAGTATTGAGTTGTATTAAATAAAGAGCAATTTGTAAACCACAGAAATGGGCAGAAATTCCTGAGGTACCAAAGAGAAACTTGAAATTCCTAATGAAACAAGTTGTAAATAAGATATGCTGCCCCAATATTTATTATTGTGTAATGAAGTACTGAGGATTAGATTTGTAGTTATTTTAAAATACATTGCTCATTTTGCTTCAGATTTATTTTGTTCTGGGAGGGGTTATGCTCTACTTGGCTCCATTTGTCCTTGGCTGAGACACTGTGCTCTGTTTGTGGTATCACAGATCCTAAAAATAATTGCAAGCATGAATACCAGGGCAAGGGACATTAATTTTAGACATATAAGAGGAAATTGAGGATATAGCCTTTCCTTGTAATCAAATTATACTTCAGTTCTTTTAGAACAAGTTTGAGGAGTCCCTTCCCATTAATGATCAAGTACAATTTTTTGTTGGGGGGATACCTAACAAGAAATGGGAATATTATGAGACACTGGTGGTAGCTGCCAAATGTGGGAGTGCAACAGAACACAGATCTTTGATGTTGGTCTAGAACTGATTGAATTCTACTCCTCTCAGGGATGGTTTAAGGATGAAATCACTCCCTTTACAACACAAGAGTTTGGAAAGATGAGCAAAACATTTTAAATTCCTTTGGATGTATTCCAGTTTTTTAACATCCTTAAGCTACACTATCCAGAAGCAGACACAGTATTCCAGTAGAGCTCTGAACAAAGCAGAATAGTGTGATTAAATTAATTCTCATGACATGCTTTGGTTGACACAGCATAATAGTACATTAAGTTATAGGAAATGACTGGTGTAAATTACAACTGAGTAATTGCATCTTCTCTCTTTTGCCCACTAACATTTGTCCATCCTTCTCCAAGTCATCTTCTAAACTTTACGTATCAGGAAAACAAACTTAATCTCTATTTTAAAAAAAAACCTGGACATCCTAGCTCACCTTTTTTGGTAAGATTACCCTGGCAGTATTCTATTCATTTTTAAAACAAAAAACAATCTTTGGTCCCAGAAAAACCTGGGACACCTTGCCTGGGACAAAGATGTATTCATGAATAATATACATTTGTTACTAACGTTTGAGGCTGTGTGTGTCTATAAGAACGTCTGTGAGATGGCACTGAACTTGAACCTTTGACACAGCAATCAGTTCCCTCAGTCCTAACTGGTGACCAGCTTCATTTCTTACACTCCTCACCATTCCTCTGAATGAAGGCAGAACCACACATCTAAATTTATCATGAGCTTTAGTTCCTGACACTCTCCTGCAGATTTTGCCTACTCATTCTTCATTGGGCTTGGTGACTTGCCCTTTCTTCTGTTTCCTGCTATTAGGGAGAGTCAACCTTTTTTGGTCTGGTGAGCACATTCGGAAATCTGAAACCATCCCATGACACACATTTATCAGCAAGTAAAAGTGGTTGCACACCACTCCCTCTTCCCTCCCAAGATGGGAATTACCATCCCAACTTATTTTTGTCCTTTTTGTCTGGGCAGGTAGGTGACTGAGCTGCTCCCTATTTTTATTTCCTAAGGGCAGAAACTTTCTTAGAAATAAAGCAATTAGAGGATGGCACTTTCATTTGAAAAACACTACCTTTCCATTTACTTACTTATTTTTTTGGAAAGATGACCTATCCCTCCTATATATCCTTTTAATAAATCTCAGCTCATTAGAAATCTGTAACTTTTAAAAGAAAAAAGGTGAAATAAGCTATCCCTACATTACAGTAATATCTTCTTTGAAGGGTTAATTAAACTCAAATACCAAAGTTTTCTGCCTGGCCTTGTGGTCTATGGCAGGCTTGTGCTGTAATAGTTACCAGTTCCCTCTCTTTTAACTTTACTAAAAAAAATTGATCTAACTATTCATTCCTGGATTCAGATATTTTCTCACAGATCCACATGTTCTTCATAAATATTGCTGCCACTGCTTGCTTGCTTACTTATATAATGGGCATATTGCAAATACCGAACTGGGAGATAGTCAGCACACACATCACTGCCACTAGGATTTTTCTCTGGGGGTGGGGGCACAACTGATTTAGCAGTCAAAGCTGAGAAAAGTTTCCCTTTTATGATATTATGCATCAATGCCAGATCCAGAAAGGAGCACCCCCCTGCCCTTGGATTGTGATCCTTAGGAAGAGTGCAGCCATCAATAATTATTCCAGTCATGTATCTCATCAAGATTCAGTCTTGTTTCTCTGTTGACTAGAAAGCAAACTAAAAGGTGTGCTTGGCGTCTTGAAGGACTACAGTTGTGAATGAGAATAGGCTAATTGCTTTTTTGTAACATACTTCAAGGGGAAAATCTTACAAAGTTTGGTCTACTGGTTAAGGCAGCAGGTAGAAACCAGGGGACTGTGAGTTCTAGTCCCGCCTTAGGCATGAAAGCTGGCTGGGTGACTTTGGGCCAGTCACTCACTCTCAGCCCAGCTCACCTCACAGGGTTGTTGTTGTGGGGAAAATAGGAGGAGGAAGGAGTATTAGGTATGTTTGCAGCCTTGGTTTATTTATAAAAATAATAAAGGCAGGATAGAAAATAAAATAAAATATTCTGTTGATAGAATAAAGTATAATATCCCCAAACAATGGAAAATATACTTCTACAATGGAAAAATATACTTCTAACATTGGGAGAGAATATCTGAAATTATGGCTAAAGAAGTATAAAGTTAGAGATACAAATCCTAGCACAGTTTATTCATGCATGGTTATAAAAGTAGGCCCATGCTGACACCACAGCAAGCATGGTTGCTGTGTACAGAAATAAGCTTCCAAATTCAAAACCGCATATCCAGTCTGACTCAGTATGTAATTATTTTAAAGACATCTCTACTAATCATTAGGATGACACAGAAGTCGAGTTCCCCAAATCCTGCTCTATGTTTTGGTTGACTATTCTCTGACTTATCCTTTTACCAATGTTTCTGCCATAGAAATATCACATCCCCATGGGGCTGGATCTCTTGACTAATTTTTTAAACTGGATTAGGCAGTTTGGATTGGCATAAATTCCAGGGAGAGGCTGGAAAATGCTGGTTTCTGGCCTCTTTCTCAACCAGTTGTCTCCTCCAAAGGATTTGAGGGCTAGGAAATGAAGCATTGGTGATTTGGAAAAGAGTGAGTCTTTGCATTCCCCTGGCTATAATTAAACTTAAGTTAAACTCACTTATTAATTACAGATAATTATAGCAGTTCAGTTCTGAAATGTAAAGTAGCTAGGTTTCCTAAAACTGAAAATGACATGCTGGCCTCCAGTTGCATTTTGACCAACTGAAACATCCTCCAAATACACACACACACACATACAAACACACCACAGAAGTCACCTGCCCACTTTTTCTATGCATCTCTGTAAATAAATTTATCACTAACTTCCATGACTTCTGTTCACATTGAGGTTAGTAGTATCATAAGCTGAGTCTCTTATAACTAAAGGAGTCATAAAAGATTAAGAACACTCATATTGGTGTCTCTAGATAACCTGGTAGAATTGAGAGGTCTGTAATCTTGGGATTCATTATTCATTAATCAATATGTCTGTATTTATATTACTGTGTTGGAGTTACTGTATCTTGGAGTGAGTGGAAAATTGTCTTGAGTGTAAAGGAAAGGATGATAACAACTACTTTAAAGTCATGTTTAGTACATATGTAAAGTATGTCAGGCTGAACTACCCCATCCCAGTTTGGAAGCATTTAAAATCAGTCTCTTAAACTGCATATAAATACTGTAGACCCAAAACACACATGCACACAACACAGACACACACCTGTCCATGTGCTATGAACTTGAATGTTATTACTGTGTAGCCAATAAAAATCATTCTCTGTTCTCTAAGTGTCTTTTCCTGTTGCTTTCTTGCATCTGCCCAGAGTGTGCCTCTGAGGAAAGCTTACAATTTTGATGCTTCTTACTGCTGCTGCCACCAGCTACCTTGGGGGACTCCAGCGCTATTTTGACAAGGAGACTTCAGATACCTACATTTGTCTAATACACTCAGGAAGTACCTTGGCATTTGAGTGGCAGTTTCCCAAGAGAGCCCCTGTTTTCAGTAAACCTACAGAGGCAGGTATAGTTGAGCTTCCTTGAATGTGCACGCATGCAGTCATAGCTGCTCACAAAGAAAGAGCAGGAAGAAAATTATTTGTTGGATGGCCATCAGATAACTGTGGAAATAACCAAATCCTTCTAGAGCTGAAGGTTCAAGCCTGTATTTCTACAGGCCTTGGTGTGTTGCTAAGTATCTTATTTGTGAGAACCATAAGCGGGGAGGTGCTGTTGCACTTACTTTGTATTGGTGGGTTCCAAGAATCATCTGGTTGATCACTGTGGGTGCAGTCTGGTGGATCCGATACCTATTTAACTTGATTCATCAAAGTTTTCTCAGGGTATTTCAGGTTCTTTCCATAAGATTGACATGAAAGGAGGGAAAAAAAGTTCCAGGAGGGGCAGGTTTGCTGTAATCTGATCCTCTGCAAAAGAGTTAACCTCTTCTATACATGCAATTAAAAAATGTAAGGGGAGCCGGGCCCATCTCCCTGAGACTTGTCATCATTAAAGTAGCTTTATTTGCTATTACAGTACATTGTTTAATTCATAAGGAATAATAGTACAGCTAATGGGTATGTGATTAATAGATGTTCCTCCTTTGCAGCATTCCCATATAATAATGTGTTATATTTACTTCATTTAATAGCCTGTGAAATCAAAGAAATCCATTTTCTGACTCACATGAAAATAACATGATGTGGAAGATTGCTAGGATATTTGTGCTTTTTGTTCCTGCTTCTGACTCAGACTTCTTTCCAAGTAGATTGAGACTGTCCCATAAATATTTAGCTATTTTCATCTCTGCCCCCATGTAGGATAGTCAATCTGGTCCCTTGATCATAGGTTGAAAATCTTATTATTGCCCCCTCTGGCATGTAACAAGACACAGCTAAGCAATCTAATGCAGCCATCTGTCTTTTCAGGGATAGTTTTGGGAGTGCCCTCTCAAGGCAAATATCTAGTCCTTTTAGTTACTGGAGAAGTTTAAATATACAGCATGTTATTGCTGATCATATTTTGAGGCACCCCCATTTTCACGGACCAGCAGTTGTGGGGGCATGGAAACTATTTTTTGAGAATACCCACGTTCTTGACAATCTTTTCCCTTCCCCAAAACAAGTTGTTTGCTTTTTAAGTTCTTATAATATTTGTTTGGTTTGACTTTTTTATGGTTTTGAGTTGAATTATTTTTAAGATTGAAGGAAATAATGATTCCTGATTGTAATGGGAAAGGACTATCCCCTGCATATGAACTTAAATAGAGCTCTAGGGAGACATCTTAATCGGCCTGAAATAAATAGCTGTTTACTTGGCTGAGTCCTGAATAAATGACAGTTTTCTCAATGTAATGCTTACCCCAGGCAAATTAATTATCTTTATACTTCCCTTCAGTTTGCAGAAAGAATGCAAGGTTAAACTTAATACTGAATTGATTTCCCAAATGTTAAAAATACCAGTTGGACAGATAGTCCTTCTACATGATCAAATCTATATAACCCATTAGAGAAGTTGTCATTTTGGCTATGCATTAGGCTGCCAAGAAACATGGGGTGACGTCGTTTGATTGGGGACAATGCAGTCCATTCCCTTGGCATCCTTCTCTTGACTTGTTGCTCTCTTTATAAGTTTCCAGTTCTGCAGGCCTCATTAGATTAGAGGACTGTTCCTCAGGCTGGACTTCAGGCTTCAGTTTAATAATGATGGGAAAAAATCTTTGCAATCAGCAGCTGCACTTTTCCTAAGGAGCAGTTTGGAAATAGTTTTATTGACTGCTGACCAGCTTCTGAACACAGCTCAAGGCTGTGCCACTTGCCTTTTAAAAAGTCCTATCTGACTGGACCCTGTAGGTACTACCTCTTCCTTTCCATGCATTAAGCATATGGTTGGAGGCCATTCTCATGTACCCCTGACTTCTGAAACTGGACAGGTGACAACTGGTAAAAGGTTCACGTGGCTATGTTGCTTCATGCATAAACTATCATTACACATATATAATGTAAAATAATAATACTTGGATCCTGGCTGGAAAAAGTGTCAGAGGAGGAAACAAGGAGGATTAATTGTGGCAGGTGCAAGAGCCTGGCACAATGCCAATCCTGACTGACTGACAAGCCATGTTTGTTTTGGCTCTTTCTGATATCAGGGCTGTTTTAGTTGTCTGACTGACACAGTCAGAAGGATGTGTTTGAGTCAGACCAACTAGAGTCAGCTATAAAGCCAAGTTCATGCTACTCCTTCCCAGCACATTGATCAAGAAGAGCCCCAAGGTTTCCCTGCTAACCTTGGCACTTGGTCCTGCATTTGGTATGTAGTGTGGCAGAGAAAGACAGGAATATTGCTTTCTCAGATGTGGAGCTCTTAACCAAAAAGTTTAGGCCATTTGGTGTGTCTGAGTCTTCTGCCTGGCTCCACAAACGAATTTAACTTCCTTAGCAGCCAGGTGAACTAAAGCTGTTAGAATTTTCAGCATCTATTAAAGGAAGGGCCATGCATTTTTAAAGCTCTTTCTGATGCAACAGGATAAGGCTGATAGAGCAGATTGTGTTGGCTTTAACTCTCTTACCTATTTATGAGTCTCTTTCTCAAGGAAGATCTCACCTTATGGGAAACATTGCTACAGAGGATGGGAGGGAGGATGAAACTCTGGTCCTCTCTGCTGTGAGAATCCCCCTTTGCCTGGTGCCAAGTGGATACTTTTCAAGGGTGTGGGGGAGCTTTTTATAGACTGGAATGTACAGGGGGCAGCGAGCTGCAGTTGAGCAGGCTTGTCAGTCATTAACTCAGCTAGTCTTTAATGAGCTGTTGCTATTAAGGTGGTAGTGGGAATTTCAGTGTTGTCAAAAGGATGGTGGAGTTCAGTATGAATCTTCATTTGCTATATGTATTGCATATTTTTTAAATTAGCCTTCTGAAATCTGGTGTCCTTCAAATGTATTATGACTCCCAGAATTCCCCAGCCGTTCTGGGAACTGTAGTCCCAGCACAAGTGGCTTTTATATGACACCCAAGCACCAGTGCACTGTTACATTTGCAATAGCTGAATGGCACAGCTCTGGATTCCTGTGTGAAGATATGGAGACATGAGGGTGATGGGTAGGAAGAGGTTCCATTTATGGAACTGCCAAGCAGTGGAACAGTGAGGGAGAATTAGTATCACTTTTGGTTTATTTATTTATTTATTTCAAATTTCTATCACAGCCCATCTCTCCCGAAAAGGGGATTACTGTTATCTGTAGAGTTAAATGTAGTCCATGTAAAAATCTGTGTAGTCCTATGCAAAAATATTGTTTGCCCCAGTCCTACAATATGTGTGAATGCACAGGCACCCCCCCCCATCCATACCATGTCTCAGTCTAGCAGTGTAGTGCTTCAGATCTTTTCACTGTTGGGAATACTGGTCTATAGTTGGTTAATACCTTCTTGGCATTAACTAGATGTCCTTCTTCTCAGTCAGATGGTGCTGGTAATACTCATAAAGAACTTGAAGTTGTCTCATTTGTGTTCCTTTGGTAGTTAGTCTATATTCCTAAATTAAGGCTAGTCTATTTATAGGGAGAAATGGAGGACTTCTTTCTTTCAACCTCTTAGCTGAATTGCCATGTTCCATTTTGTGTACATTTCTTTTCAGGAGCACCAAAATCTGCAAACATTTTCTGCTGCAAGGAAACTAGAGTGATGTCTACAGAGGATGATACTGGTGGAGAGGCTCCCAGTGGCAGTTTCTGGGAGGTAAGAGTGGAGTAAATGAGAGGATAGGGTGCTGCTTCCACAAGAGTTGGGGAGAATCCAAGCAGAAGTACTAACACCTCATGGTTTAAATTCCTCTTGAAGGAATTGAAGGCAACAACAGCAAGCCTAGAGCAGGTGATTCTGATACCATTTTTAACGGTACCATTTTATGATTGTACCATTTTAGTGCTTAATAGTAATAATTAAGTTTGACATTTGTGACTGTGATACACAAGCCTTCTATCTCTGCTTACAAGGGCTTGGAAATAATTCAGAGTGACTGACACTGTAGTCCAATTTCAGCCTGGCAACTACAAGAGGACAGTGAAGCGGGTGGATGATGGAAACCGGCTATGCAACGACCTTGTCTCCTGCTTTCAAGAGAGAGCCAAAATTGAGAAGAGCTATGCTCAACAGCTAACAGATTGGTCCCGCAAATGGAGGACAACTGTAGAAAAAGGTATTATAGAAGGAGCATATGGCTCAAAATAGGGATGATACACATTTTAAAAATTTGCTGGAAAACTTGTTCCCTTGTGGTTTTCAGAAGATATTTTTACAGTGGGTGGGTGAGAAGATATGGCCGCCTCAGTTTAAACAAATATTCCAAGAAATAGAGATGCTCTATGCAACTATTTATTTATCAATCAAATTTCTATGGCTGCCCATCTCACTCAAAGTGACTCTGGGCAGCATACAATAAAACCAAAACTAAAACATTCAGTAAAAACAGTTAAACGTAGATTAAAAACAAAATAAAGCAAGATCACAAGAGGGGAGATATTACATATGATATAGCCAGCACGCAGGGTCCCTCTCACCAGGGCATCCCAGGCTTGTTGGAAAAACCAGGTTTAAAGAGCTCTCCGGAAGGTCACAAGGGATGGGGCCAACCTTAGCTCAGGAGGGATGATGCTCCAGAGGGCGGGTGCCACGGCAGAAAAGTCCACGGCAGAAAGGGCCCATCTCCTAAGTCCTGTCAGATGAAACTTCCTTGCAAACAGGCCCCACAGTGTGCTCTTCCTGTTTTTAGAAAGAATTGATCTTTCATGGAGAAAACTTTTCAATTGTCCACCAAGAAGTAGTTTTGTTAAACCAAGGAAAGCTGTGAAGCATTTTGGTTATAAAGTAAACTTCCCACAAAGTCTGAAGGATGAATTTTGAAGAGCTGATGCTGCTACTTCCAAGAAAATGGCTGACGGCTTTCTACACTGGCTTTTGAATAGGCACGAAATTTTGACTTAAATAGGAAAAAGTCAAGAGTCCATAAAGTTTGTCTAAGACTTGTAGAAAAGACAAAAGGCAATCTTGCGTTATCTGCTAGGAAATCTGTGAGTAATAATAGACAGAAAATAAAGTGACGTGCAGGTTTGATGACTGCCAGTACAAATAAAATGATCATTCTGATCAGCTTGATATTTATAGGTATTACTGTTTATAGGAGTTAAACAAGTCTTTGTGAAACAGAAATTAAACAAGAGTTTATTAACACGCTCTATTACTTATTTGTGTATGTTTTAGATCTTTACCTCCATCTTTCCTCCAGCAGCTTAAAATGGTGCAGGTATTCTCCTGCAGTTTTATCCCCATAATACATCTACATAAATTGGCAGACTCATAGACACTTGAGTCTGCCAGTTTACATAGACACTCATACACATCCATGCAGCTTTCACTCTCTGGATATTATTTGTTTCAAACATTTGTAGGATAGATGTTTTGATAACAGATGAAGTTTGGCTTCAGAACGTAGCTCTTTTATATTTGGTATCCTTATATTGCTACACTGTTTTTATTGACTCCTAGGACCTCAATATGGCACTTTGGAAAAAGCCTGGCATGCATTTCTGACTGCTGCAGACAAACTTAGTGAGATCCATCTAGAAGTACGGAATCGTCTAGCTGGTGAAGACTCAGAAAAGGTCAAGGCTTGGCAGAAGGAAGCCTATCATAAGCAGTTGATTGGGGGCTTTAGGGAGACAAAGGAAGCTGAGGATGGATTCCGCAAGGCCCAGAAGCCCTGGGTGAAAAAGTTGAAGGATGTGAGTTGGATGTGCAACCTGAAGACGGGTGGAGGGAAAATCAGGAAATTTACCATCCACAGGATCTTGAATAATATAAGTAGCTGATTCAGTCCACTGTAAATGTTTGGCCTCATGTTGTTGGACCTAATCTGGTTAAGGAATGGCAGAATTCAATGTAATATTTGGTGGAAAACTGCATCCAGAAGTGCATAGACTAGGAAAAAGTGTTCCATGGAAAATGCCAATTCCCTTGCCCTTTTTAAAAGAAAATCACATAATTATGCCTAAATTTGACAGAACGATTTTTGATATAGGCTACTGTGTACATTCCTAGTGGGGGAGCTGCTAAAATGTAGTCTGATTTTGAAATTGGCCAAATAGATGTGTCTGTCTTTGGCCCTGTGGGACAGAACTTTTTTTTTTATATAAATGGCAGTTAAAGTTTTCTGCCACTTATTGTTAAATACAAGAAATGTTGTTTGTTGCTATGTGCTGAAAGCAACTCTGCTGAAATGCTTGATGTAATATTTAACGTATCTGTGGGTAAGGTGGAAACTTCAAAAAAGAATTATCATGCTGCTCGAAAAGAGGAGAAGACTGCACAGACACGAGAGAATCATGCCAAGGCAGATTCTTCTGTATCACAGGAGCAGATGCGCAAACTGCAAGAACGAGTGGAGAAATGTTCACAAGAAGCAGAGAAGGTAGGTCGTGCTTAGTTGAGAGAGAGTCTTCAATCCAAAATTGGGGGTATGGAGTCTTCACAGCTAATGACATTCCATGGCTGGAGAGAGAGTAGCCCCTCTGTGATCTCCAGGTTTTAGGTTCTTATTTTGGGATGTATTGTTGGCCCGGGGAAATCTCGATACCCTGAGTTTTATTTCAGTAGGGAACTTCCCAGTTCTACTGCTTACATTTTGTTGGGTTTCCTCTAGAGCAAGGATCAGTATGAGAAGATGTTGGAAGAGCTGAACCGCTACAATCCTCGCTACATGGAGGACATGGAGCAGGTGTTTGAGGGCTGCCAGGAAGCAGAGTGCAAACGTCTGGGTTTTTTCAAAGAGATGTTCTTGGATATGCACAACCATCTTAACTTGTCTGTCAATGACAGGTGAGAAATTGAAGACACACACAGCGAGTCCTTCTATGCCTTTGACAACACCCTGTAAGATAAGAATGATTTTGGGTGAAGGTAGTTTTTAAAAGATCATCTCTCTCTGCACTAGCAACAGTTACACCAACATTTTTGTAACCTCTTTTCCCTCGTACTTAACTCTTCAATAAAATGTGTGGCTGGTGTGTATTTCTTCCAATGGCAGCTTCCATACACTTTATCGAGATTTGCATCAGGGAATAATGGCAGCAGATGAACAAGAGGATCTGAAGTGGTGGCGCTGTACCCATGGACCAGGCATGGCTATGAACTGGCCTCAGTTTCAGGTAGGCTATTGTCGTTTGAGAGGAAGTTATCACAAAGCTTGTCCTTGGTTAAGGATATAAGTTCAGTCTCGGCTTTTATCATCCTACTAAAATTGGGGCTTGGTAATGCTATTGTGAAAACCTTGTAAAGGACAAAACTTTTGGAGCAGCAGAAGCAGGCAGAACTTAGTCTTTTCAGAAATGCCAGGGACTGAATGTGGGACATTTTTCATGCAAGGCATATGCTCTTTGAATAAGCAGCGATCCTTCCCTTCCCCCCGATAAAACAGGGCACTTAATCTGAAGATCCTTCTCCCTACAGAATGCTGTAGATATGAAGCTATAGTATTCTAAGTTTACTCCAGGGGGGGGGGAAAGGTGGACAAGAGGCTTCTGTTGGAGACAGAGATCTCACACCATGTCTTCTTTGAGCTCTCTCTCTCGTGGGTAGGGGATGGGCAAAAGGGCCAAGAAACTGTGAATGGGGGAAGTAGTCCAGGTGTTCAATATCCAGAAAGCATTCAGAGACTTCTCTCCCCACTGCCAGGAATGGTCTCTGGAAACACCACAGGCAATCTCCAAGAAGGAGAAAAGTGGCAGAAGTGGTGAAGATGTGACTCTGACTAGTATTGCGCCTGCAGGAGATGGTGTGAAAGAGACCCCTCCGCCAACCAAACAGAGGTAAAGATTGCAGCTGTCGCATCCAACTCTCAAGCAGGGAACACAATGTCATTTATTCCTCAGAAGCAGAGTAAACATTTTAAAAAGCTTATGTAAACCGCTGAGCTGCCGATCGGAAGGTCGGTGGTTCGAAACCACACGGCGGGGTGAGCTCCCGTTGCTAGTCCCAGCTCCTGCTCACCTAGCAGTTCGAAAACATGCAAATGTGAGTAGATCAATAGGTACCGCTTTGGCGGGAAGGTAACGGCGTTCCGTGACATGCTGGCCACATGACCACGGACGGGTCCTTACGGACAACGCCGGCTCCAAGGCTTAGAAACGGAGATGAGCACCGCCCCCTAGAGTCGGACACGACTGGACTTTACATCAAGGGAAACCTTTACCTTTACCTTTAAACCCTTAATTGGAATTCACATTTTCTGAAGCCATTTCCTTGCAAATGTTGCAATAAATTCGGTAGACTAATGCAGTAACATGGAACCTGTTGTCCTTAAGAACTGCTGACAATGAGGGATGCTGGGATTTAGTTTGGCAATACCAGAAGGCCAACTGTTGGCCTAATAGATTTAGGGCTGTATTTGCATGGAATGCATTACTCTTGCTTGATGAGTTGAAAGAGTGGAAGTCCCTAAAGTTAGTCTCAGTGAATGAAGATTCTAGCAGAATTTTTCTTCCACCTATTGCTGAATTTAGGGGAAAAAATTCCTCCACCTGAACACCAGTAGCTCTGGATTCTTACATTCTTTTCCTGGAACAGCTCATTTCATATAGAGAAAACAACCAAACAATACATGTTAGTCTTGCACTGAAGTTGATAGGTGACAGACATTGTAGGATTTGTGGCTGGGTTCCGTGCATCCAAAATATGATCAGATAATACACCAAGCATGCTACTGGTACAGGTTTATAAAACTGGGTGTTGGTACAATTTTACATAATGGAGACGTCCTTAGAAGATTGTGTACTTAACTCCTCTACCAGAGTCTGCTTCCTTAATTGTGTATTCCTGGAAGAGGATTATGGCATGGTCTTATCTCTTTTCCAGTTTAAAGGGCTTGTTTGCAAATCCACAGGTTTTCATACCAAGAGGAACAAAACAGCCACTTCTATGACACCCTGAGAGCTTCATCCTGTATGAAGTTAGTATGAAACTAAGACTTTTGAGGATCCCTGTCTCTTTCTTTTTCTTTGCTGTAGCTTAATACTTTGTAGTTAAGTTGAGCACGATGCATACTCTTACTTCTTTTTTCACAAATGAGTATGTCTACCCTCTCAACAATTATGTGGTGGCCCTCCAGTTAAACCCAGACACGTAGGCATTACAATTCTCAATGCTTGTTGGAAATTCTGGGAGCTCTGTCCCAACGAATGAGGAGGACATCTGAATGGGAAAGCCTGTCACCGATTTTCAGAATTGGTCAAGGTTATTGGAAAGGAGCTGTTGCTGCTGATCTGCCATTTTTGTCTCTGTCTCAGTTACTTCCATGGGTATCTCTGCCTTTCATCTTGTGGTATCTGCCTCTTCTTTATTCTCATTCTAGAACATTGCATGATCTGGGGAGAGGTACTTATTTTAAAGTGAATTTTAGTTGCTTAATTACCTTTGTTTCCTACCCATTTTGCCCTCTCTCCCATTCCTTGAATAGTGGAGGGAAAGAAGAAATCTCAGAGTGGTCAGATGAGGACGCTCCCAAGAAGTGCCTGGAGGTCAATGGGCATGAGGAAGATATAAAGGTACCAGGTGTGCGAGTGCGAGCTCTGTATGATTACACAGGACAGGAGGCTGATGAACTGAGCTTTAAAGCAGGTACAAATGCATTAATCTTCTAACTTGCTTTCCATTGTGTTTGGGGCTGCTGAATGACAGTTCACAGCACTTAAGATCTTGATGGCCCCAAGACTCTTCTAACTGGATATGAGAGAATCTATGCTATTTGACCCATAGGAGTTTGCTTAGAAACTGGGGAGGAAAGACATATTAAAATTAAGCAGCTTGCATTGCTAGAAAGAATAGATGATTAACAATTCAAATAAGTGCCATTTTCAACTTCTCCCAAAGACATAGTAAAGGTAAAGGTTTCCCTTGACGTAAAGTCCAGTCGAGTCCGACTCTAGGGGGCGGTGCTCATCTCCGTTTCTAAGCCTTGGAGCCGGCGTTGTCCATAGGACACTTCCGGGTCATGTGGCCAGCATGACGACTCGGAACGCCGTTACCTTCCCGCCGAAGCGGTACCAATTGATCTACTCACATTTGCATGTTTTCGAACTGCTAGGTGAGCAGAAGCTGGGACGAGCAACGGGAGCTCACCCCGCCGCGCGGTTTCGAACCGCCGACCTTCCGATCGACAGCTCAGCGGTTTAACCCGCAGCGCCACCGCGTCCCCCCAAAGACATAGGCTTGCTTTAAAGACATTTTAAACAATTTATTATTCCTGAGGCATCCTATATATATGACTGAGCCATGTCCTTAGCTCTTGTGTTCCTTTCATTGTTGATGCAAAATGGCCAGTGTTTCACTGTTCTTCAAGAACATTCCCTTGCTCATAGCAATAAAAATAGAGCCAAGTGTCAAGAAATAAATGTTGAAAAATTGGACACAGGCATCTTTGAGCAGCAGCTGGCAATCCCTGGAAATGAGTAGCCATTAATTTAACTGCACTGTATAGGACTATGTGCCTCACCAAAAGCAGACAGCCTTTGTTGGTCCCATAGACGTGATATGCTAAACATCTCATTTCTGCTTCTTTGGATTCCTGAGTGGTTATGAGTAATGCAATGGAAAGGTTACACTACCATTCCTAATGGCTACAGCCTTGCCACATGGTTAAAGCTAAAGGTCTGTATGCTTAATCAGTTCTCAAGTGGTTTTGATATGTTCCCGTTCAGAAATAAGTATCAGCCTCATTATATGAGGACAGACTGAAGAGAGTGTCCATTGGGGCCTTCTGGATCTTAGAAATATTTTATTTATGCCTTCCTTAAAGTTTTATTTTGCAGAAATGTGCTTTTTTCCTTCTTTTTATATTAACTAAAAAAAATTCAAACTGAAAACTGGAACTGCTTGCACCCTACATGTGAACTGCTCAGTTGTCATTATTAATTGTTGTAATACTAATTTATTTTGGTTTGATGTGTCTGTAATAACATGATTCACATTCCCTGTAGCATGAGGTTGTGGTATAAGAAACAGAATCAGGCCACTTTTGGCCACCGTTTCTGCACTCCAAAATCCACCTATATAACTTCAAATCAAGAGAGAACTGTAAACATGGTTTTTCCTGTTTTATATCCCCTTTCTGCCATTGGAAAAGATAAAAAGGATGCAGTGACTTTCCTAAAGTTCTGGCTTCCTTCAGAGCTTAGTCCACATACAGTATGCTTGCTAAATACAGTAAAGGAATTGTGCTGATCAAATAACAATCAATTTATGCTTGCTCTACTGAATTTATATCATGTCTCCAAGGATTTACAGCAAAGAGGGAGAGTTGTAAGCCATCCAGAGTCGCTTGGGAGTCAGGCGGACTATAAATTAAATAGTTTAAATTAGTCCCCTGCCCCCCCATCCCCTGCTAAGATATTGCTGAATTGCAATCCCTAGCATCACTTAGCTTTGGTCATATTGCCTGGGATCTAGAGTTATGCAAAATCTGGAGAGCCACAAATTCCTCACTTTGGCTTACGGGAATGGGATCTTTCTCTTCCTTGAAATTTTGGTACGTTAGAGGCATACTTTCCCATATAAATGCTACTGCTGATGACACCCATAATTAATCATCTCCCAGTATCAGTTCAATAGAAATACATGATACATGAAGGGAAAAAACCCTGTTGGCTGGTCCTATTTATTAAATGCATTTCATTAAATTTAATTTGAAGTTGACATTTATCCTTAAATACAAAATTGAAACAAGTAACAGTGCCTTTCTAATGCAATGGGTACAGCATTAAAAGTTGTTTTTAATTTCAATAATTTTTTGACATCTGCATGCTTTTAGTAAATCAGATCTGAACCACACAGGAATATTCTAAGAGTTAAAGATCTGTTTGAGGTACTCTTCTGTAGAATGACTTTTTTTCCAGCAGGCTTTTATATCATGACTGTATGTGGAACAGAAGGTAACACTGATCCCAGCCTCCTGCCTGAAAATGAAACCCACCAGCTTTCAGTAGAATAGACTTCAAATAATGGGGCTTAATGTTCTGGCCTGAGATTTCCCCACTGGTTCTGTGCACAATACCTGCTTAACTTGGTCTTGAGGGAGAATAAGTGCACTATGCAGATTCCAAAATTGAATTAAATGACCCAGTCAATTAGCTTTGTTTGGTCAACAAATATACCCATCCTTGTTTAAAATTCACCTAATGTCCAGCCAGCCAGCAAACTCCACATTTTATTCATACTCTTTACCTCAGCATTGTTTCTTCCAACATCCAAAATTGAAACAAAACCCCAGAGATTCTGCAAAAGCAGGGCTTCTGTAGACAGTCATTGTAGGCATCCTGATTCTAATCTGCTTCCTGCCACATGGTGGGAGGGGGAATGGAAAATAGGCAAAATTAGGTAAGGCTCCTGAACCTGGTAGTGCGCTCTGGCAAAGCAGAGAAGGAGAAGTAATACAGAAGGTGACAGGTACTTTTGAGCTGGCAGGAAAAACTAAAAATGCCAGAGCAGTAAAAGCCCAAACCATCCCACTTTGCATGCTGTAGGGGCTGAAATGTGAACTAAGCAATATGGAGAGGGGATGGTTAAGTTGCTTATGTGGAAAGAGTCGATGCATGTGCTGGCATGTTTGGAGGCAGATTCACTTGGGGGAAATGTGGGGTTTGCTTTTGGCAAGATCAGAGCCCCAAAAGACTAGGATCACCTACTTTTGTTTTATTTTTGCTCAAGCCCCTTTTCCTTTAGGCTGTGGACAGATCAGATACCGTTTATAGTTCTTGCAGTGTCATCTGTTATACCATCTATTTCAACTTCGTTTCCCATCCCCCTCTTCCTTTGTTGGGGCTTCCTACATGCATGCCATTAGGGGTCGGTGTGTTTACCCCCATGTAAGTGATTATCTGAGAGGCCTCTGTTTGTTTAATGCTGATGTTTTGTCTTCCTCCAGGAGAAGAGCTTATGAAGATCAGCGAAGAGGATGAACAGGGATGGTGCAAAGGCCGGCTTCAGGCCGGTCAGGTTGGACTGTATCCTGCTAACTATGTAGCAAAGGTTATTTCATGATTGCTTTGCCCCTCCCCATCACTGCAACCTCCTGGCTAAGTGCATCGTGTGATGAGTTTTTGCTGAAGTCCCAAATCACGGGCTTCCAACTTGCATACAAAAGAAACAAATGAAATAATCTGGACCTTTCTGGGGACATTCTTTTCTTGTAACAAGTGCTTCATTTTAAACATCTAGAAATATGGTGATTTTTTTTCCTAATAAAGAAATACAACATTTTCTGAAGTTCCTGGGTACTGTAGAGGATTAAAAAAGAAAATGTCCTGCAAGCAGCAAAATATCCATTTGTGATTGGGGGGAGTAGAGAATTCAACATCTTCATCCTTCTAGTTATTGCTTTAAAAGCAAATTTGGAAGAGTAATTTAAAATAACTTCTCCTAGATCAAGAAGCCATCCTAAGTGCATGCCCTTCACCACTGTCACGAGTCAGCACAAGCCATGCAAGTTATTACTCCCCACCCCCAATATTAGGAAGTTAAATTATGACCGAGTGTCATAGTTGAGGGATAAGTTATTCAGGCATAATTACATACTGTAAGATAATGAATTCAAGCAATTTTTTTCTGGATTATTTAAATAACATTGTTTTTAAATTTAAACACTAGATCAAATCATACAGTATTTTCCTTAATGATTTCAAATATAATTTAAAATATATAAACTGATTTACATCTGTAATGAAATGCAGCAAATGGTTTGAATATATTCATATTCAAACCTGACCATTTAGAAACATTTTAGTTAAACCAAATGAGCAAACTCTGTTTGGATTATGTTTATATCATGGCTGCAAAAATCCAGGTGATCCCTAGATGACAGCAAAGAGACACAGAAAACTCTCAGGTCGCTAATGCCATCTTCTGGGCATCTGGATTTTTGCATCCTGGATCTGGTCAGCCCTAATATTAAAGCAGAGCTCAGCTTTTCAGCAAAAGCCTTATTCTTAATATTCCAATTCAGTGCCCAGTTTGACATTCTGACTTTATTTATTTCATTTATTCACTGCCCCAATCCAGCTGGACTCTAGGCAGTTTACAGATTGAATGGGGAGATACATGTAGGATAAGGATAAGCAACACAAAAGTGCTTATTAAGGAGCAATTAGGTTTACACTGAGTAAGGGTTTCCTTACCTTGGGAGTGGCTAATGGGAAAAACAGGCCACTGTTGTCTTACCCATCCAACAAACGACATAAAATGTTGAGGTAGTATGCATATGTAGCAGGCAGCCTTTTCATTCAGTGGCATTTATAGCGGAAATGCATTAGTGTGATGGCATGCAATGCTCTTTCTGACTGCAAAAAACCACCCAAACAACTGACTATCTCATGAAGTGGTTCTGAAAATGGTGCACATAGCTGTTCTCACTGCTGCTTTAACCATGACTGTTACTTCATCCGACATTTGCTGCAGTCTAATGCTGGTCATTGTCTAGTTGTGGTATGAGACTTAGGCTGGACTGGGATGATATCCTTTAATTAAATCTACTTTGGCTGGTTGGGGAATTCTGGGAGTTCAAGTCCACACATCTTAAAATTGCTGAGGTTGAGAAACCCTGCTCCAGAGCATGTAACAACTTTGGAACTCAACCACTTCATAGAGGCTCAGAAAACTATTTCACTGATCAGTAGTTCCCAACAAACCACTTTGGCTTGAGGCCATTGCAGTCTTGCCCAAAGTTGTCTGGACTGCTTGCTGTCGTCGATGCTGGCATTGCCAACACACTAAATTGTGTGACTGAAATTTTGCCACAGGTGCAAGTCTGCCAAAACCCTAAGCGCAGCTGTTGCAACAAATAATCTTGCATTCTGGTCTTGTTTGCTGACCTGGCTCAAGGTCTCCACACCTGGTGCTGGACTTTGCTTCTCCACAATCAACACCAATGTCAGATGATCTGTGCTCTAATTTGAGCTGCTGTCTCAGCTTTGTTACTGCAGGTTGGGGTAGGGTGGGTGAAGAAGAAAAGCTTCACTAGTAAGAATGGCGAGGGAAGAGCAAAACCATTTTTTTCCCCTTGAACTAGCCTCTTCAAAGGTTCACCAAACTCCATTGTAGAACTGTGTTTAAATCCACACAGCATCCATCTCTCTCTCACACACACACACACTAAGATTTCTGTATATAGTGATTCAAAAGTTTCCTCAATCTTCTCTGATGCCTAAAAAATAAATTCCTTAATTGTGGGCTTTAATATGAGCTAAATGTTTACAGCAGGAATACCACTATTCCTTCCAGCAGTCATGCTCCATAGACACAGTAGTGATGGAGCTGAATGAGTTCCTTATCTGAAAAACGCTCTTGTTGTTTACCAGAATTTTTGGTGCCAGTGGGGAGGCTGCCATGCTTCAACAAACAGAAGCAGCTTTCCCTGGAGCTGTTGGACAAGCTACAAGGACCAAGTTTCATTTCTGACCTGAGGGGAAGCTTGTTCCATACTTCGGAACAACCATCAACATCCTTCCTTCCAGTTCATTGATTCCAGGCTGATAAATAGCAGTGCTACAATAAAACATGAAACAATGGAATTGTGACTGCAAAAATAAAAAAGTATTTAAAAAACCCACTTAAATCCAAAGTTCACCTTACAAAATCCAAAGGTCATTTCCCTGTTCATCCAAGATCAGGGGACCTGATCAAATGCTTCAGGCAAGGCTCCACTTTGAATCCCTTGATCTCATTGTGTTGTTTGCTTTTTCATTCCTAAACAATCAGCCATTTTATAGTGTTAAAATAAACTCTCAAGCTGTCATTTCCAAGCTAAGCCAGTAAAAGCTCACAATAATATGGCACAGAGAGGCTACTAAGAGAAACAAATGCTTGCCTAACAACCCTATAGTTGCCTCTGACTGAGAATAGCACTAAGCTGTGAACCTTGTAATTATGCTCCTCAAAACATTTCACAAACATGCCATTTTGTTTGAAGAACTGGCTTTAGAAATGCTCTTCAACATGCTAGTTTCAGCTTTGATCACCATGTCTCCTCTTCCAATCACCAGGCTACCTCAGAATTTCCTGTATTACATGCTCCCTATTTCCAGCTCATCACCCTCAGAGTGCCTTGTACCATTTCATGAGTCCAAATAGTTCCTGGGGCCAACTCCTGCTGCTGCAGTTGGCAGCCTCCGTGCTCTGTTTATTGTTCATCTCCTTCACAGAGCTACGTTCGTGAGTCAAAGGCATAGGCTGTGCCCCTCGCACTACCTGAAACCACAGCTCTAAGAAGGTTTGCACAAGTTGCTGCAGCAGAATGACATAATGGTTGGAAACCAGAGAATTGCCTTCAAAGAGATGAGTGTCCAGGGATGAGAAAAGATCAGGTTCCTCGCTCACATCTGCCAATATGGCCAACTCTTGTGCCAAGAAGTCAGATGGGCCAGAGCCTTGGAAGAACCAGGAAGAAAGGCCAACCACTTGCTTTGCTCTGCGGATCACTCTCTGAACAGACTTTGAGGGGAGACAGTCCCTCCCCTTGCTCTTCACGCACATCAGGGCGCTGCCTACAGGCATTTCTTTGCAAGGGTTCAAGAGCGCAGCACGGCACTCAGCACAGGGCAGGACTGGCAGCAGTTTCCTCAAAACTGCACAAGCAATAGGAGTAGTTGTATCCTCAAGTTCAGCCCTAAAGGCTGGGGTTAGCACTACACTGTCCATATTTTGGAGAAGCTTTGAACCCCAGCGCAACTGCCATATTTGCCCTTGCCCCAGAGGCCAGGAGGCTTGCAACTGCAGATTACTTCGTCTGCATAAAGATATGTCTAGTAGGTTGGGTGGGTCAAGGCCGAGACCGGAAACAGCTCTGTTTAAGATAAGCCTGTATGCCTTCTGGAAATTCCCTGGTGTGGTAATCTCTTTGTGGCCACATGCCTGCCTTATGGCTCCCTTGCACCACTCCAAGGGGTCCAGACTCCACCAACCGGGGAGCAGATAAGCAACAGGTCTGTCTTCTGCCTGTAGGTGAGTTTGTATCATCCACTGAAGGCTGCGCAGGTTCAAAAGAAAGCCAAGAAATCCCCAGCGATGCCTGCTTAGCCATAGGAGCTTCCCAGAAGTTGTGCGTAGTTTGCGAAGCAGATTCTCGTATTCATTGCAGAGATTGTTGAGGATGTCAGCATTGGTGAGGGACAGTGGTGCTCTGGAGTCTTTTCCATGGGCATTCCGGCTGCTGCAAGCATCAAAAACGGCACTCAGCAGTTCTATAAAGAGGGCGGTGGCTTCGTGACCCCGAAACTGAGGCAGGCCTAGCCTGGCTGCAAAATGCAGGGCTTGAACTGTACCTTGACTAAACAACTGGGTGATGCCATTTCCCCAGACCTGCTGCTGCTGCCGGCTGCCTCCAGCTTGGCCTGCAGCCTGGAGCACCTCTTTTTCCCGAAGAGCACCAAGATGCAGAAGATAGTCCCAGCTGACAGCTTTGCCACTCACCTGAAGACTGCCATCAACTTGCAGCAAGTTATGAATCAGGGATACCAAATGGCTGGGGTCAAAGTAGTATGCAATTTCCAGTGTTGGGGTGGCTGGATGAAGAAAAGTGGATCTGACAGTTAACCCGTCCACCTTCACTCCCAGTTGCCTGGCTGTATCTATATTGGGCGCTGTGGCATCAGCTGTCACAGAGATTACTTGCACATCGATGTCATACAGTTTGAGGATACAGTGGCGCAGGAGCTGGGCCTGTATATCACCTTTAAGGGTGGCAAGCAGGAAGTAGCCAAGTGGTATAATCCATTGACCTTGAAATCCGACAGCGACAAAGAGCAGGGCTTCTGCTGCTGGCGGTATCTCATCTGCATCATAATTCCCAGTACCGAAATTCACCAGGCCTTGCAAACTCCTGGCGGAAGGGTCATAATGGATTCTTCTCTCTAAGGGCATTGTGCCAAGAAGGAGAGCACACCACTTGAAAGCTTGTTTCCCTGCTTGAGATCTCTCCGCCAAAACATTGAAGGCTTGTTGGCTGAATCCTGGTTTATAATCCAAGTTCGAAAGCCATCTACAAATTGAAGACGCACAGAAAAGAAAACTGTGAGTGCCATGTTTAATTCTGGCAAAAAAATCCATTGCCAAATCTATTGGAAAGCTTAAAGCCCAAGCTGGGGTGTGTGTGTGTTTTTTGTTTTGTTTTGGTAGAGTCCAAGCACAGTATTATTTTCATCAACTGTTTATGTCATCCTTGTGCGTCGTCCTGAGTTAAGCTCTCCCCTTGCCTAACAGAATCCCTGTCTAAGCTGCCAGAGCTAGTTATCGAACTATTATTGAAGTGTCCTAGACTCATGATGTGGATATTTCAAGGCCTATTTTAGGACCAATCTGTCTAGAATAGCTCAGGAGCTCGTCAACCGATTGATGAAGATCAGCTAAGCAGAGCAGCACCTACAGTATGTTGCAGGAGTTGCACTGGTTGCTAACTAAGCTTCCAGGCCCAGTTCAAAGTGCTGGTTATTACCTATAAAGCCCTTTTTGGCTCAGATCCTTGTTATCTTCAGGACTGTCTACTCCTGGTGGAATCTGCCTGCCAATATGTGTCAGCTGGGAGAGAGCGCTGTGAGTTCCCAATCGCCCAGGAGGTCAGTGGGCAGGGGCCTGGAGGATGGCATTACAAGTAGTTCCTTTTCTTTGGAACAGCTTGCCCCCAGGGGTCAGAATGGTCCCCACCCATTTAACATTTAGGAAGGCGCTCTGCTCCTGTTGCATTAGTACATTTTCAAATAAACATTGGTGCAAATAAACAAACAAATATCCAAACTCAGATACAATACTCATCTACTATACCGCGATGTCTTCTCTGGGGCCAACTCAGTGCATGAATGGGAATGGGTCCAACCATTGAGATTAATGTTTTAGCCTGCAACCCTCTATGGACTTACAGGTAGTCCTTGACTTATGATGGCAATTGGGACCGGAATTTCTGTCACTAAGCGATGTGGTCATAAAGTGTGACTGCATCGCTTAGCGATGGCAATCCCTGCAGTCCTGGTTGCTGTCATTAACCAAATCCCATGGTTGTTAGGCAAGGCAACTTCCTGCTGGCTTCTCACAACCAAGTCAGTGGGGAAGCTGGCAGGAAGGTGCAAGTCCCAGGCAGCCTTATGGAAAGTTTTATGCAAATTCCAGAGTTTAATGTTATTGCCTAGCACAGCCTTTTTCTTTTTCTCAAGATTTAATCTTCTTCTGCCACCTTTTGTTCTCAGAATTGCTAGAAGAACTATTCTAATGTCACCCTTAAACTGATGAAAATCCTAATTCTTTGATGAAGTCCCCTACCCAGGTAAACTGACCAGTGGGGCAGTTCATACAATACTCCATCTTCCCAGAACTCATCACAGAGAAGCCATCTCAGACTTTATCAAAAAGGAAAGCCCACCGTTTCACCTTAGAGAGGTATGAATTTTTCCCTGACATGAACCTCCTTCAGCAATCACATTTAACAAACTAAGCTCTTTATAACAAAAATAGGTGATCTGGTTGTCTTCGCAGTGCCACAGGAGTGTCTTTCAAGATGTTATGCCTATTTCTACTGTCCTAAAACTGGGAGTATCAATCCCAGAATATCCTCATGATTATTAACACTGGGTTATTAATAGGCTTGTTCCTAGAATTGCAATTCCTACCTTTCAAAGGCACCATTTGTCCAAAGTTTTGTTTTCAATCAAGCCTTTATCAGGAAAGATTTTTGGATTTTCTCTGCAAGAGAAGGATTACTTTTGAAATTTGGCCTCTTGACTTTGGAACAAAATCAACACGTTCCTGTTGCTCCCTCCTCCAAAAGAGACTATTACACAGTTTAGCCTCTTCTACTGCTTTATAGCAGAGAGATGTTATGTCTTCCTATTCAGGATCTGAATGGGACATCACGCCTGAATACTGTGGTCAAGCATTCTTCTGACGCAGAAAGCTTGCAAAGCAAATTCAAGACTTCCTGCTCTGCTTTCTAACAATAAAAAGCCCTGACAGTTTTGAAGCCTTTTTCCCCACTGTTTGGGGAAAAGAAAAACAAAGAAGTATAGGTAAGAATTACACACGTGCGCAAGATTGCTGGCTCTGGCAGTCGGAAAGTTCTCCTCATGAATTCGTAAGCCTTGGCTGAGAACAAATGTAGCGAGGCTGCAAAGTTGCGGGAGGCAGCCGGGTAGTTGTCGCTGAGGGGTTCCTCACACTGCAAACTGAGCTGCAGATCTGTTGAAAAGAAGCGATGGACAGGAGACTGACGTGCCAACAGAGGGACCTGTGGCATCTGCTTCAGCACTGATTCTGATTCTGCTCATTTTAGACGTGAGGTTATGAGTGTATTCACCATACTACTCTCAAAGCGTGGGCCTAAATTCAACAAGGACTGGAGCAAAAGAACCATAGAATGGAAGAGTTGGAAGAGCCCTTGGAAGGAAGAACTAAAAGCTGCTAAGGTACTTATGGTTTGCAGAATACCACTGGCCCTTAAGAAGCTAAGAGCAGCTGACAAGAAAGGCAAAAGATGGCGCTCAACCCTCTTTGCATCATGGCACTTCCTTGGCATCCTGGAAAACCCTGATCTTCTTACAACGTACTGCGCCCTGAAGAAAAAGCATTTGGACAAAGCTTGTGATTCCCAGCCCCAGTCCTCGGCTCACCCCTGAACTGGGCTTTCAGCATGCGCTCTGCGTCCTCCTGGAGGAGGTGCTGTTCCCGCAGTCTCGTTAACACAGCCCACAGCTCCTGCTGGTAGTATGAGAGACGGCGCTGCTCTTGCTCGCTGCCCTGTCCTGGACCAGGGGGGAAAACAGAGTCTGTCTGGACGTCCAGAGGTTCACTCAGACTGTACCGATGCTCTGTCTGGATGAGTTCCACCTGCATGGGGAGAGAGGAGATTCAGCTGTCCTCCCTGTTAGCTCTCCTATGATAACCTGCACATCTAGATGTTTATCCAAGGGAGGGCAGGTGCATTCCACAAAGGGCTCATTCTTTTCTCCACCTGAAAACTAAACTTACTGGGGGTTCATACAACACAGTAAGCCAAAACCAAACCCACAGTATAGCTTTGTGCTTTGTGTGGAATCTCCGGCTTTGGTTTTCTGTAGCCCTTTATGAGAAGGCCATCGTCGGAGAATACTCCTGGATTCCCTTTCTTCATTAGAGGCAGAAAGTCTAACCACTGATGCCTTTCTACCACGATGAAAATAAAGTTCCATAAACGTAGGCTGACAGCAGATCAAGGCCCTCGGCTGTACGTGGCCTTGCTCTCACTGCACACGGAAACTGAACGAGAGGCTCCGGGCATCCGGCAGAAACCGCCAGCCTTCGCCAGCGAACGTACCGTTTTGACTCGTGCTGGAGAAAGATCAGCAGGCGCGGCTGTTTCACTGCCGGCTGCCGGTGGACTGCCGATGCCCGCGGCTTTAAGGGATGTTGATGGATGCAGGCCTCTGGCTGGTTGCTGTAATGGGAAAAATTCAACAAAGCAGGCATAGCATTTTGCTTAAAAAGAAAAAAAAACCAGGAAAAAAGCTTCTGAATAATCTTATGTTCAGAATGTTATAGTATAAATGTAAACATGAACAAGTAATAAAACCCAGTACTATTACCCAAGTGTACTAATCAAGTATTTTTCATTTAATTTCATACTGCCCTCTCTCATGGTAGCGCATTACTCACAGAGCAGTAAACCCACAATCACTCCAGAGATACAAAAGGGCCTGTGATATGCTGCCCAAGGCCATACCCAGGAAATACAAAGGAAGCATCTCATATTCAAATATCCACCCACAACACGGTTTACTGCATCTTTAAACATTTTTATATTACAAATGGTTGGTTTTATGCAACTGAATTACCATGTTATGCTATCATCTTCTAGGTAACATTACTGGGTGATTTTATACGATTAGTATCTTCCTCTTCTCCCTAATGTGCTGTTTTCCTATGTAAACGGAGTTCATCACTTGTGTTTCAAAATAGTACAGTCATAGGAGTGTAACATTCATAGGATTTCTTAAATAATTATTCTGAAGCAAGAACAAAGGCAGGGAGATACTGACTAACCAGTACTGCACTGATTTTGTATGGTGTTCTTAGCTTTGTACATCTTTTTTTCTTTTAGGAATATGGAAATCCTCAGGTGAGTCCAAAAATGGATGGGTGGGAAGAAAAGCGCTAAGGAGGCTCTGATCTACACAAGGGCTCCAACATCCTTAGAAAATAAAATGGTGGTGCAGCCAGTTTCCTAATGGATTTCTGGTAAGCGGGTGTTTTGTGATTGGCCACACCCATCATGGCAACCATTCTATGAAAATGCCCATACTAAATTCTCACAAATCAGAACAGACTTCCCAGTCCAAAAAGGTGATTTCTGTGCTAAGCTATCACATAGTTTCTGTTTACTTGAGTCATATGTGAACCCAGCTTTTATGGTTTGCAAATATGGTTAATGGCTCTGTTATGTTGGGTGAACCCAATCTTATGATTTGCTAACTAAAGCAAATCACGGTTCAATCGGACATGTTATCTTACCAGGGGCCCTCTTCTGGGAGCATGTTAGCTGAAGTATAGAACACAAAACAACACAGAAAATATATTTTTTTTCTTAATGTTCTAATTAAAAATAAATAAATCTGTTCTAATGCCAGCAGCATGCATTTAAATTAGGTTCATGATATGCTTGATCTCCTTATTCCAAATATTTCTGTGCCCTGCCACATTGTTAGATTATGAGCTATTTTGGTAAGGTGCCAACAATTCAAAGTATACTGTATTTATCATATTTAAATATGTTAATAAGGAGATCCTTGGTAATTATTGCACTAATTTGCTCATTTTAAAACATGTATTGTTTTTATGTTTTTGTTTATGGTTATTTACATACTTGTAAGCCACCTAGAAATTTTTTTTATGCTAAAAAAAGGTTGGAAATGTTTGTAATAACTACAGGTAGTCTTCGTTTAGCAACTGCCTCATAGCAATCATTCGCAAATACAACAGTAATAAAAAATTCATTTACAACCAATGTGTGCATTTATAACAACAAAAGCCTTCCATATGAAACTGATTACAGTCTAGTCAGTTTCAGGCAGCAGCTGCCAGTCTGGGGGAAGGTTCTAATCAACTAACTAAGGTCAGGAAGCTGAGCTTGTTAACTTGCAGTTAGCACTTTTGGGGGACACACTGCCCTGCGGAGAAAAGCAGCTCAGGAAGAGGTAGCTTGTTTAAGCAATCTCTCCACCCTGTGAGGGAGCAAAAAAAAAAAGGAAAAAAACCCCTAATGGGTCAGAAATAGGGCACTGTATGAGAGAACTTTATCTGAATGAGAGGGCAGCAACCAGTGATCTTTGCAGTATCTCTCCTTCTGTCATATGTTCACTTAGCAACCATTTCACTTAATGACCAAGTCACAACCAACTGCAGTCACTAAATGAGGACTATCTGTAAATGGTTTGTGAATGAGGTTACAGTGGATCATTTCCACTTTACTGTGCAGTGCTAAATGGGGAATTGGTCTGTAGCAGTCTGTCCCAATTGATTGTTTATGTGCCATCGAGTTGACTCTTAGCAACCACATACAATTCTCTTTTCTGTTTAAATTCTTACATCATTTAGTAGTGGATTCCACCCTGGGAATGTTTCTATTCACTCACAGGGCTTCAGAGATAAACATGACCACCTGCAACTTTTTCTTCTTATTTCTTCTTTATTGCTGCAGACCATCATTTCCTAGATAGAAAGGAAATAACTGCAGTGGGAATGTGGAACCTGTCTTAATGGAAGGCATAGGGAGAAAGGTCAGGAAACAAAAAACAGTCTGAAGGTCGTAAATCTTTTAGGGCAAACCAGACTGCCAAGCTACATTGGAAAATGAAAGAGTCCAACTGTCAGAAGCACTAAAGTAAGCTTCTCTTTGCTGCACAATAACACAGATCACTAGGGAAGGGTCATGGACAGGAAGCCTGCCCTGTTATGTGCAAGGAAGACAAGAATTCCTAATGTCAGCAATTCTTACACTTACGCCATATAAATGGAAAACCAATCCAGGAGGCAGCCACATCTATTCATCAGTTTTGCCAGAACCTAGAACTGAGACTGGCAAGGCCTTTTTGAGGGATCCAGCAAAGGTCTTAGAGGAAGGTGACCAGCTCTATCACTCCTGCATCAAATCCCTTCTCCCTTCAGATTTATTCAGTTTTGCCTCAGTCAATCCAGTCACTCTTGTTTACAAACCATGGTTTTAATTTCATTTAGAAATTCCTCTTTTCCAAACATCTCCTTTAACCACTACTACCAAAAATTGGTGGGAAACTGTTGCAGAAAATATATTAAAACTATAATGCAAGATCTATAATAGTTTAAACATAATTTAACAAAGAAAAACCCCAAAGAATGTCCCCGCAAAAATCCTGCTCTATCATTTTGTAACTTTGTCCTACTATCTACAGACCTGAGACCCCCCCCCCCCAACACAAACGTTAACTGCAAGCCATAAGAAAGTTGCATACTCCTGAATTACCTGGTCCAACCAGGGCTATATGTTGCCTCAGTCTGGACTGTTTAGTTATGGTTAAGTAACCCTTGGTCCTCCAGAAAAATTAGGTGGCCTGCAGGAATGGCTGCAAGGTAGAACAACTCCACTACTCCACTTTCATTCTCCCCACCGCTTTACAAATACACAGACTTTTTTAAAAACAAAGGGGATGGCATGAATTAGCCTTCACCCACTGCACATGCAGTGGTTCTCACATTGATTTGGTCAGTGTATGCCTGCTATTTTTGCTTTAGTTTTAAAAAAAATCTTAGAAGTACCATTCAGTCATCCCATTAAGTTTACTGGCATAATACCAGCCAGGTGTCGTTTGCTGGAGTGGCACACATGGGTGTCTGTTACTGAAGGTTTACCCTAATTATATGGATTATCTTGTGTGAACATGATCTATCACTATCTAGGGCTAAAGACAAGCCACCAGAAAGCTATTTTACTTCTCTGTGCTGGACAATACCAACTTTGTGCCCCTTTAGCTATGAATAATACTTGAATGTCCATTAAGTGAATTTATTTCAACTTTCAGAAAGAGGAGAGTTGATTTTTCCCTAGGCACTCACTTTTAGACTGAGGTAGCAAGTCTAGCATTCCTTATACAGCAGTGTTTCTCAACCTTAGCAACTTTAAGATGCTGGCTGGGGAATTCTGGGAGTTGAGGTCCATACATCTTAAAGTTGCTAAGGTTGAGAAACACTGCTATACAGACTGGATTACTGTACTGCCTTGTCACAGGGTGTTGTAGTTTGCTCTCTAATATTAAGCAGATGTTAGGTATCCTGGAGAACTTCGCCTTCTTCATCCAGTACCTGAGGTCTCCCCTGGATTTGACCAAGATATCAGACAGAAAGAAACTCCAGAAAAGTCAAACAGTACCAAATAATGATACTAGACACTTCAAAAATCATATTGCATCTGCTGGTTTCTCTATGCAGAGAGGCCATTTCAAATTCATTGCAGAACAGTTACCTTTACGGCTTGAGGCTATACATGTCTGCACAATGGGCTGCATCTGGATACAATTACTTCTCCTGGGATATTTGTTTCCTTCTCTTTCTTTCCAGAATGCATCCTGTACTCCTTAAAGACCTGGGTGGTTTACTGCCTTCTTACTTGGGTGCTTCAAGAGTCAGTTGAAAGGACAAGTCTTCTGCAGTGAGAGTTTTTAATTAATATACAAAACATTAAAAATCACTAGTGTGGGGATGGATTTGCTATCTCAGTGCAAAAGTGAGAATTTGGGTAGAGTCTGTCTTTCCAGTCCTTTTTAAAAGGAAGGCTAATCCTCAAATCCAGTTTGAAACTCCATTTTGAATCATGGCCAGTTTCCAGATTTGTTTCTGATCTTTATAATCCAGGATATTTTGTCACCCTGGATGTTTTTGTACTGCCAGAGTATGAAGTTACACAAAAGCAGTGAGGATGATTTCTGATGGACAGCTTTTCTATTGTTTTGAGGCTAGAGGCAAAGTATAGCACCTTGTTGGCAGAATGCTGGGAAAGCCTTTCGCCCAGGAGAGATCAGAAAAGTCACACACCAGTCATTTCTATAAAAATAATTTATTTACAGAAAGCAAAACAAAAGCAAAACATATTTAAAGGACTTAGCTCTCATTGAGAGCAAGCCTGGCTTGCTACATATCGGCAGAGAGAAAAAAGAGGAAGTGAGAACAAGTCCGGGCAGGTTTCCTCCCCCCAGGCAATTTGCATGACGCACGTGACAGGAGACAATCAAATACAACCTCTTCACCCGGCCAAAATGATTACGTACAATAGCAGTCTTAATCGTTAGTAGGAAAACCTCAACACACCTAAGAAATAAACACCAGGCAGTTAGGATCAGCACCGATCTAAAACTATAAGCAAAATGTAAGCCATTCTTACTGTATTTGTAAGAAAATCTAGAACTCTGTGAAAAACTCATCTTTGTGCCCATTTAGCTATGAATAATACTTAAATATCCAGTATTTGCCTATTCAACAAGATGTAACATACGCTTTGTGGTAACTGTTCAAATACTGTATATTTGTGCCTTCTCACCAACCATCCTTAAACTGGGTTCACATACTGCTCTGATATAGTTTCCTTAACCATGGTTAACTGAAGAAGTCACAATTGGCTAGATTCACACTATATGATTTAGCAATCTTGAAAGATTTCAAACATTTAAAATGAACTCCAGGTAGTCCTCACTTAGTGACCACAATTGGGACTGGCAACTCCATTGCCAGGCATTGCGGTCACTAAGCGAAAAATCACATGACCATCACAGACTTACGATGTCACCTCCCATTTGGTTGTTAAGCAAGTCACTGCAGTCATTAAGCAAGACATCACATGACCGTGACTTACAATTTTACTTCTGCATTCTCCATTACCTCTGCTTGTTGCAAGCCAGTTGTGACCACAGGATGCTGCAACGGTCATAAATGTGAGGATTGGTCACAAGCTGGTTTTTTTTACACTGTCGTAACTTTGAATGGTCACTACATGAGGCAGTCAGTAAGCAAGGACTACCTGTATTTTATTAAATATTATACATTTTATGATACATAAAATATATTTTATTAAATATATTTTTTATTTTGGGATTGTTGCAATACTATGGCTTCTTTGGATGTTGTGTTGCAGATTTAAAGGTTAAGCCATAAACCATGGTTTTATCATCTAAAATGGCTAGGTTCACACAACATAAGTTTTTTACTTAGAACTAGCAAACCACAATCTGGCTTATCAATTATATGTAAACTCAGCCTAAGTAGATCAAAAACTGAATCCTGAATATAGCTGACAACAAGTGGCACTAGAATAACATGACATGCAGATCTGGCTAGGGAAAAAGATTGAGAAAGAGATTTAAACTTTCTCTTTATGACACAACTATTAAGAGAGATGATTGGTTATTGTTAGATCTTTAAGCTGTAGGGTTTTAAAACCTGAACATCACAATGAGTTCATGCAGTAGAGAACTTATATTTTTATAATAATCTTACACTATAATTCATATTTGTGGAAATCCCATATGGATGTGCTTATCCTTCATATCGGAAATAAATATTAGGATGAAAGACTTTTGGCTTTGATCTGACTTGGCAATTTGTTTGCTTGGAATTGGAGAGACCAAGAGGAGCTGCCCCCTGCTGGGTGGGGTCTATTATTGCAACAGACTGACTGTTTATAAACAAAGTTTCTGATTGGGTGTTGTCCCTTGTCAGAGTGGCCCAGAAGGTGGTGGCACCTGGCTGGCCTTGCCTAGGCTTGGAAGCTAAACAGGGGTCAGGCCTTGTTAGTACTTGGCTGAGAGGCCATCAGGAAATTCCAGGACAACAGTCTAGACTGGGAAGTAGAAAAACATCCCAGAAGATGGCCATGGTGAACCAACTCTACCCTGTTGCCAGGAAAATGGCATCGATGTGTCTATGAAGTCACCAGGACTGTGGTCAGCTCGGGATATTTCACATGACAATTTTATTTGCAAATCCAAGATGTACTGGAACAGTTCCTAAATGTCTGCCTCTTCATGGATTATGCAAGGGAGCTCCCTACTTATTCACCACATCCTTGAATTAATACAAAGCATAGACTTACAGTATGTAACTATACAGACTGGAACACAAGCTTTCCCTAAGAGCTCAAGTCAGGATTTACCATGACAGTGGTGGTCCAGCCAAGTTACAGACTGCTGATTTCAGACACCAACTACAGGGAATGGAGAAAGGGTCAGTGCTCTGAACAGGTACGTATGATACTCTTTTTATGGCAAAATCAGACATAATGGGTGCACATGTTTTTAAAAATCAGATCAGCATACATCCAAAAACACATGTGCACACATGCACCATTATATGGTGACAGGCAGTGATGAGAATTTCAGCTGTGGTCTCTCAGAAGCCAGACAGGGGCCCGGCCCCTTCAGGCACAGAAAGGCATGAAGCGACCCAACACTATGAACATTGGCACATAAATAAAAAGTTTAGTCCCACCGTTGTTTTTCATATCACCATTCTGGATGTAAAATGTATATCCATATATAGGTTTCCAATCAGAGACTGGACTGTTTGTCCAGTGAAGAATTCAAAAGACATTAGATGGTGAATGAACCTGCTACAACGCTAAAGACTTATTTGGCCACCCAGGTAACAGATTTACCACTTGTAGCTTCCAAGTCATCCCCAAATACAGCCCCATAGACAGTGAATTACAGTAGTCTAATTAGGCGATGATCAGAGCATGAATAACAGTTATCAGGTCATCCCACGTTTTTCCCTCTAAAAAAATTGATTTTTCCTAGAAAAAAAATTGAGATTGCCTAAACAAGCCCTGTCTTCCTGAGCTGTTTTTCTCCAAAGCACAAGGCATCACTAAAAAGTGCTAAGGGCAAATTAATAAGCTCAGCTCTGTGACCTTAATTAGTTGATTAGAACTCTGGGGCAGCTGGCAGCTGGCAGCTGCACCATGAAATTGACAAGACCCTAATCAGTTTCACCCTAAAGGCTGTCTTTTGCCTCCTAAGGGGCTGGCTGCTTGCTGGCTAGCACATTCCTTTTGATGTGCATTTCCCATTGTGTGACTCTTGTAATCCCTTCCTCTCCAATTAATGTAAATACAAACATTAATTCTCTTCTTGCTAATTATCCCAGCGCCGGGGTGCGCATTCTAAAGGGTGGGGGAGTGGGGAAAAAGGGCTATAGGATTTGGCCTTTTACCCAGCTTCCTCGTGAGTTGAGTTCCAGAAACGTTCCCTGCTGTTTGGACTCAACCAGATTTTTGGGGTGGTAACCTTCTGACACTGTAAAGCAAAGGAAAGCTGAAGTAAAATCCTAAGCACAATTGTGGTCATGTGATTTTCACTTAGCCACTGCTTCGCTTTACGAGCTGCTGAATGAGGTCTGTATTACACATACACAGTGATACAAATCAATTGTCTTGAACATTCAGCAATATGTCACAGAGAAGACAAGAATCATTTTGCTCAATCTACCAGTTGTACAGGTAGAAAGTTGCTTAACAGGGAAAATATTCAAACACTGAATCCCTCCCCTTTAGTTTCCTAATGAAACCAGTTGCATAGGGATAAAGGCAGGGGTGTTCTAACCGTGAAGGAAAAGGAGACAGCCTCCATAGGACAATCAGGAGATATTTAATGGGCCTGCAGTTGGGCTGACAAGTGAAGGCAGAATAATCTCCTCCAAAAGACACCACCCAGGAAAGCCCTCTCCTCTCCAGCCTTAAGACCCTCACAATCACTTGGCACCCACACTTCTGCATGGAGCCCCAACAGGAGCCATAGCAGAGAAGCAGTGTGGAAGGAAGAGGGAGCAAGCAAGCAAGCGAGAGAGGGAAGAGATGCTACTGCTGCCATACCACCTCCTTCTCTGCTGTGGTTCCTAAGTCAGCTGTCACTTCAGCAGCAGAACCACCACCCCTGCCATCCTCCCTCTTCTTCTGAGCTGGGGAAAGGATACTCTGTGGTGACTGGGGAGGTAAAGGGAGACCCTTGCAAGGCGCAGGCTCACTGTTGTGGCAGCAGGAAAAAGCTGCTGTGTGACCCTCTCTTCCCTTCAGTTGCTGCATCCTGGACAAGGGCTCTCATCACTGGGGGAGGGGGCATGTGAAAAATTTGCTCTGGGGATCACCAAGCTCTACTTAAGCCCGTAGGTCATGTTTTGTACACAGGAGCTCCCAGGATGCACCCTGATATCTCCAGTTAAAAGGATGTCAGGTGCAGGAAAGAAATCAGATAGGAACTTGCAGTCCAAGAAAATATAACAGGGCTCCTTGAACTGGTAGACTGGTTCACTTTGAGTGGCTTCACGTGTTCGTATTCTGATGAAATACTCTCCATTATCAAAAGCTACGATGATCAAGAGCCCATTATCCCCTGCAGCCCTGAGAGGGAGATTGACACTTAGGTCTCCATTACTTCTGGCACTGCTCCAGTGAATACCTTGAACAAGGCAGTTCTCTTCTCCTCAGAAATCCCATATCAAGGTAGTAGACTGACGTGCAATATTCACTTAGCACAGGGCCGCCCTGACCTGTAAGGCACCTGTGTCGCTGCATAGAAGACTCGGCACAGCTCATATTTGTTAGCCTGAGCTTCCTGGAACTACAACAATATGCACACCAAAAGATGTTAGCGGCGCGGAAAGTTTCAGATTGTGTGGTACATACAGTTTCTCTGAATCGATATACAGCACTCATTTCAGAAGAAGTGAAATCTGACGTAAGTGAGCACACGTGGTTGGTGTTTGGAATGGAGTACCGATTTTTAAAACTTAATTTGGCACCCTGTGTCATGACGCTGTTGTGCAGTGCATAACTTTCATACCTGCTTGTGACAGCACTCTCCTCCCTTTGTAAAGGGTGCCATCTCTTGGTTGTATTAACAGCCATGGATTGTAACATTCTCCTTGGCTGTTGTGTATTTTAATTTTTGCACTCATGATAGAAATTTGTTTTTTAATTTATTTGAAGATTGTTTGCCGCCCAGAGTCACTTGCAGAGATGGCAGCCACACAAATTGAATGAATGAATGAATGAATGAATGAATGAAGAAATAAATGATACCTTAAAGGAGAACACAGATGGGATCACACCAATCTTCAGTCTCTTCTGTCCCCCATAGATCTCAAACTCCTCTTGGCTGAAGTGCTGAGAGCAGAGGCAGGCGCCGGAGCCCGGGATCCACAATTTTTTGGTGCCTGGTTCAACACGATTCACAGCCAACATCCATTTCTTCCTCAACTCATGGTCTTTGGGAAAGCTGCCAAAAGGAAAGAATTCAGTTTCTGCACAGAACCTGTCACAAAGGCCCGCCCCTATCCTACAATAGGCCCCGCCCCTCTCCACGGAGGCCCCGCCCTCCTCGTTCGAGAGGTCCAGGGCTTTATGGGGAGGCAAGGCTGTAATAACTCTTCAGACCTGTGGAAAGATAAACCCTTTGCACGGTTCTGCCGAGTGTCCCGGTTGGGGCAGTTGATGGCAGAACAGGCTTTGGGCATCGTCCTCCGCTTTCCAGTAGCTTCGCAGGCCGTAATCCTGGCTCCCGCCAACTACTTTGCCCCGAGTGTCATGGCGGCGGCACTCTGAACAGACCCTAAGAGGGACCCATCCGTGGAAGCCCGCCCACACACACGGATTGGCCCATGCGGTGACCCGTTGCCGAACGCTGTGGGTGCTGGGAGAAAGAAAACATGGCGGCCGGGCCCAGCAGGACGGAAATTCAGACCCTTTTCAAGCGGCTACGAGCTGCGCCAGCCAATAAGGTACTGACTGTACAGTGTGTGGGCCGAGTGCTCGATGGTTGTCTTGGTCACGCTTCAGAGCAGAATCGACCCGACCCTTGATCCGTATCTCTCCCCGCGCCACCGTCCTCGCCGGTAGCCACTTTGCGCCCAATTGTGGTGGGTCTGAAGCGAATGACCCTGAGTCGAGTGATTGTCGCGTAGCGCTCCGGCATCAAAGTAGCCGCTGCCGATCGGAGGAGTGAGTGGTTGCCCGGGTGACGGATTCGGTGTAAGAAACCATGAGCCAGGCTCCCCATTCTTGAGCGGTCCGTTGGTTCTGCATTTACCTTTTCTGTTTCTTGTAGTCCTGCTTCGACTGCGGAGCAAAGAACCCGAGCTGGGCCAGTATCACCTATGGGGTGTTTCTTTGTATCGACTGTTCCGGAATCCACCGCTCGCTGGGTGTTCATGTCAGCTTCATCCGGTGAGTCGTGGTTGCACACCCATAAATGGATGTAGGTTAAAACGCGCTAACGTAGTATCAAGGGCTACATAGGTGAGTTAGCATTTCACATCATTCGCTTCATTGCATAACTAATGAATTTCTGCATGGAGCAGATCTAACCTAATCACATGCAAGTAAGAGGACAATTGAGTTTTATTTTCTGTGTGTGCATAGAGTCCTTTACATATTTTCAGTCTAATTATTTATTTAATAATTTATATCTCATGTTTGACAGATGATCAGAGACAGCTAATCTGATAATACTATCTTATTTCCCCAATCCTAGTCTCTTGTATCAAATAATTTTATCAGTGTATACATTCTTGAGTATTTTAACACACTTGTTTTCAAATTCTCTATTGTTTCCTATCATTTTTTTTACAACTTTTTAACTAGTCGTGCAATTTTGCTGTCTTAAGAAATATGCAAGATGGCATAATTCTGGCACTTTACATTGTATCTTTGAGAGTCAGTTTGGCATAGTGGTTAAGGCATCAGGCTAGAAACCAGAAGACTATGAGTTCTAGTTCTGCCTGAGGCACAAAGCCAGCTGGGTGACCTTGGGCCAGTCACTCTCTCTCAGCCCTAGGAAGAATGAGGCAAGAACAAACCACTTTTGAAATCTTGCTAAGAAAACTGCAGGGACTTGTCCAAGCAGTTGCCAGGAGTCAACATTGACTTGAATGCACCAAAAAGAAAAAAAGTATATTTCTTTCTAGCTCTGAATAACTGACATTAGAAGTTACTACTTCTTTTACTAGATATCTTTCCTGTTCCTGTATTTGATTCACTAATCTCTTCCTTTTTCACAGCAACAGTATATTCCTACTTGCTTTAAAGGGAAGATAGAGAGGGTGCTATGGAAAGTCTGGTTTATTTGCTTCAGATTCTTTTCAATTATAAGTCTCTTTTTGAGTTCTGTGAATAAATTAATTGGAGTCTTTGGGTTTGTTTGTATGACAGTGCAGTCCATATATGACTGACTTATGCACAAGCAACTGATTAGTAAACCATAGAGACCTCAATCCTTGGGTTGCTTGATGATGTATATGACAAAGAGTTCTGGCTTACTCATCATAATCCCTTGTTTTAACAAAATGTCTCCTCCTTCCCCCACTGAAGAAGTTCTCTGTGTTTTGTTAGCCATACCTGTTTGCATTTATAAACTACTGTGTTTCAGTAAGCATGTAGCTTATGTGATGTGCATTAAGTTTCTGTCATTATTCTCAGCATTTAGTAAAAATGCAAATATGTATCGCCCTGCATACAAACTAATTTTTCCATATTCTGTCTCTTTTTGTGTCTTTGCTTCTAAGAGGACAGGCAATGATTATAAAACATTTCCATTTTTAATAGTTCCCTGATTATTTTACACATAAATCATTGTTTTGTAATAGTTAACAAATGATGGGCATCTGTGAAGTGTGAATTAGTCATTAAATGTGCATTTTGTTTCTCCTCTTCGTTGTTACAACATTTCATTTCAATATATTTGTGAAGTCTGAAAAATTATAGACCTACTCATAGAAGTACAGTAGGTTAGGTAAAAGAGTGTTAAATTATTTACACTGCAGTATTAGTTTATAGTGTAGGGATAGGGAATCTCTGGCTCTGCCAATGATATTGAATCAGCAGCCCCATCCAGTATAACCAGTGATGAGAAATGCTGCAGATTGTAATTCAGAACCATCAACAGGGTCACAAATTCCCTGCCCAGTTTATATTGTAAGCTCTATAGCTTTAGCTTATTTGTTCTGTGTTTGAATTGGTGTAAAATGAAGTGGCTGGGTGCTCACAGATGTTTGCTAATGGGCACACAATAGATCTGTTTTATGGGCCCTGCATAGGCTTCCTATTAAGTTCTGGGTGCAATTTAAATGGCTGGTCTTAGCCTATAAATCTCTTTATTGGCACCAGGACTTCATCTTCTCACTAGAGTCAATCTGACCATCTGACTCGTGCCAGGAGAAGCAGCTGGTTGTTCCCTATTTTGGGAGGTTGGGGTGTATGTATGTGTGAACCTGGAATCACTGTTTTTCCATGATAGGGATGGCCTCCCATTGAAGGCTTGTTGTGCCCAATATTATCTGCCTTCTGGAAAAAAATGAAACAGCTTTTCCAGAGGGCTTTTTGGGCATGACACCAGGTATTATATTGTTGGGTTTTTATTGCCTCTTCTGATATATTTTTTGTATTCCTAGGTTCTTTGTTATTGTGAGTTGCCAAAGGTCTGTTTATGATTGTGATGGGGTATAAATCTGATAAATAAATTATAAATAAATAAATGTTGCCAATTTGTCAGATAGAAGGGAATTAGAATTCTGTATTGGAGGAGTATCATGAAAGGCAGCATTCCCTAAATCAAGTGCTATAAATAGTCAGAGAGCTCTAGTGCCAACAGGTCTGTAAGACACAATTTGGAGGAGGCTGATACAACAGATTATCTTTATGCTTCTACAAATGGATAAAAGCTTGGAATGTGCTACCCTTTTCTATCTGCTGTGTCATATGATAAATGTAAGTATCGTACTAGGAGAAATGAAATTAATGTTTTTGGGCAGGACAACAGATTTTATTGTGACAGAAGGGCATTTTGGCTTTTAGAAATTGTTGATATCTGTATGATGAATTTGTGTACAATATAATGCCAATCTTGTCCCCTTGCAGGTCTACAGAGCTTGACTCCAACTGGAGCTGGTTTCAGTTGAAGTGTATGCAAGTGGGTAGCAATGCCAATGCGGTAAGGACCAGTTGAAATGGTATTCTTTGATTATTTAGATGGGCATTTGATTTTTTTTAAATTGTTCCTTTTTTGGAGTATGCTGTGATTGGGGAAGTGGGTTGGTGAATAGTTATTAACAAGCTATTTTAAAAAGTTACATGGTGAATTTTTTCTATGTTTCTGGGTCATTTAGTACCAGGTGGAAGCTCAATCACTACATATCTGTATCTGGAAATGTCATCTAGTTTTCAGTTTGTCCTTCTTTTTGATCCTGGAAATCAACTATATTTTCTGTCTTTTCAGACAGCCTTTTTCTGCCAGCATGACTGTACCACCTCAGATGCCAATGCCAAGTATAATAGCCGTGCTGCTCACATGTACCGAGAGAAGATCCAGCAGCTGGCAAGTGCTGCCATGGCCAAATATGGAAATGATGTAAGTATCAATGAGTCTGTGCACTGTTGGAAACAATGGGAAATTACAAGGCTTGCTCTAGAAGTCAATAGATTATTCTCTCCTTTTTTTAGCTCCTGATTGATGGCCTGAGTGGGATTCCGGGCTACTCTCTGGAAAGGAGTGATGCTGATTTCTTCTTGGAGCATACACAGGTGAGTTGAGCCAACTTGAATTGCCCTTTTCAGTTGGAAACTTTCCTTGTTGGATTTGTCTGATGGGTTTTTCTTAATGCAGATAGTCCTCACTTAGTGATCAGCAACCAGTTGAAGTTACAACAGTGCTGAACAAAGAGACTTACAGCGGGTCCTCAAAATTGTGGCCATCATAGCATTCCGCGGTCACGTGATCACCATTTGCAACCTTCACTGCTGGCTTCTGATGAGCAAAGTCAATCAGGAAGCCAGCAAGTCACAAGTTGCAGTCACATGATGTCATGCTTAATAACTGCAATCAGAACTGCCCTTGTAAGTGAATGTGGTCACATGATTTTTTGCTTTATGACCACATTTCTTAGTGATGGAGTTCCCAGTCCCAGTTACGGTTGTTAACCAAAGACTACCTGTATTCTATCTTTTAACTGAATACTAGTTTATGGTGAGCCATTTGGAGTGACAACCTGGTCTGTAGTTGGCATTTTCATTTTGTCCACTGCCATTGTACATGTGAAGCTGCTTTGTAATGAATCAGGACAGTGCCATAGAGTATTGGGCAGGGTTGGTCTTCTTCAAAGTCCCTGCACTAGCTTACCCCAGCCTGGTGGCTTCCAGATGTGTTGAAATTGTCAGAAATCCTGTGAGTTGAAGTCCCAACAAATCTGTTGGGCAACAGGTTGTAAAGGCTGCTTTCATTAAAGGAGCTAGAATTTTACACTGTATTTGTATGTGTGTAAAGCCCGTACTGTTCTATTGAAATACGAACTATTTGGATAATCCTTCTTATCAAAAGTTTCAGAACTCCAGAATATTTGTTCTTTGTTCAAGCCCAATATAATGCCACCAGAGCAGTTGATGCATGCTGTTTCCTCCCCTTTTTATGGATTTCTTAGAAGTGACTGGCTGGCCTGAATCAAAAATGGAGTATGTGCCTCATAGCTAGAATATTTTTTTTCCTTTGGGATAGGGTGAAAACAGATGGCTGACATCTACTTTGATCTTAAACTGGAAGTCCCATTGATTTCAATATAAGTTCTTATGACTGTACTGCGGGCCTCTATTAGAATGGAACGCATCTTTAAGAAAGTAGCAATACTTGCTGTCTACAGTGTTGTAGATATACGTGGCTTATTAGGCCAGGTCTTATGGTAATTAATTTGTTAATTGTTTGAGTTTTGAACGAATTAATATTGTTGAGCCTTTCTGAGAAGTGATTTGTTTTCTTTAAGGCTTGTAATAACTGGGATGTGGCTAAGACAGGGGAGAGCACAGTAGAATTCACATCAGAATTGGAGAAAACAGCAAAGCCGTCTGAAAATAGTGAGGTTCCACGTAAGTACCAAGGCAGAAGCCAAATATTTTGTTGCTCTTTCCATATTAAATATCCCTACTGGATGGAGTGAACCTTGGTTGCTGTTAAGCTAGATGATCAGCGGAGAATCCATATCAGACACTGTATAATTTGATACACCGAAATTAGGTAATCAGTTCAGTGATGCATTAGTAGCTTTCTTTATTTTGTTTTCCTGAACTGAACTTTTTTTTTTCTGTTAAAGAGCATTTTCCTGTTTGAATAATTTAGAAGTCCTGTACTCCAACAGGAAAAAAGTATGATATGTGAAAGCATGTATGTTAGTTGATATGTGGTTGTATTCATACAAGAGGCTGAGATACAGTTTATTTTAATCATAGCTCATTGAGAAAGCAGGATCAAGCCAAAATTTGTAGATAAGCAAAGTTGTGATGGCACGTCAGTCTATTTTCTGTTAATTTCTTTCCTTTTTTTAGTTGCTTGGGAGTGTTAAAACCAGGAATATGCTAGAAACTACTAGTCCTGTGTCCCCATTTTCATACCACATTAAGCCATAGTTGCAGTCAGTAGAGTAACAACAAACCATAGATTCAGACTGGCTTTCACTGAATCAGGCATTTGTTGCAAGTGCCTTTCTGATAAGTCTCTCAGTTTACTTCAGTAGTTTCTTCATGGAATTATAGTGCTATGGGGCATGTGTAATGCTTCTAGAACATCAGAGTTTGCGAAACTTTTTTTTTCTCTGTAGAGGCTGACCAGGGTCCTTCTATTGACTTGTTGAGCACCTCTCCCAAAGGCCCTCTTGGTAAGTATAAATATCTCCTCTATCTTCCTCAATGCACAGTGCCACTGGTGATAGTCAGTTTCTCTTCAGCAGATGGTTCGCACTGACCATAGATTTATTTCAGATGCTATATTGGGTTGAGAAGATGAATAATTCTGATTTTGAATTGCTTATTGCAGTATTGTAGTAGGAACTGAGTAACTTAAAATTTTATCTTTTGGGAAACTGTAGAATCATTGGAAAGAACTTTAAAATGTCAACTGGTCTAATCTCTTGCTGTCCAGAGGTGGCTATATCATCTCTAATAGGGGGCTATCCAGTTTTTATTTTTAAACATTTTAATTATGGAGAGTTTATAACTGCCAGAGTCACTTTGATTTCTCATTAAATAGGTTGTCTGTCAGAAGGATCTTCCTAAGAATTAGTTGAAATCCCTGTGATTCTGTAGCCTCGGATATTTCCCAGGAGGATTGAGGTAGTAGCAAGCTGATATGGCCTTGCCTTGTCCTTCAAGAGAAATGTCCAACTAGTCCAGACTGTGACCTGATTCTTATGTCATGATCTTAGTCAGATATTATTTATATCTCATTTCCACTATTTATGTGCTCCCTTCTCTTTGGCGTAAGTATCCTTAGAAAAAATTAACACCTTCCCATAACACCCATGCTCTTTTCATACAAGAATATGAATACTGCACTGAATCCTATAAGGGACAAAGACCTTTAAACACACTATCTTGATTTAGATGTCATTGTTGATTAATAAATATATGAAATATACTGTATATACTTGTGTATAAGCCCATAAACCATTCCTCAAATTCTAACCAAAATACCATGAAAAATGGGCCACCCGCTGATAAGGCAACCTGCATTTTTCATGGTGTTTTGGTATTCAAAGGTCTGCTTCTCCACAGATGGGCTTATATGCGAATGTATACAGGAAATACATGTACTTTAGAAAAAAGTATTTCTATATATATTCACAGATAAGCCCATCCATGGATAAGCCAAACCCAATTTTTTGGATGCATTTTGGCCCCTAAAATTCTCAGCTTATCTACAAATATATACAGTATTTGCCACAGCTGAAGATTTGCCAGATGAGACATCTGGTCTGAACTGGGTCTGTAGGTCATACTGCAGTCTTGTGTGGGATCTCTTGCTGATGGTCAGCCTTGTACGCTCAACCTTTAGAATCAAATACATGCATGTCTTTTTCTCCTTCAGACGCATCCATGTGTCTGTCTCCACAAGAGGCAACTCCGGCCAGAGGTAACTGGCTCTGTGTGGACTATTTGCCTTCCATTTCTGTGGTTCTGCTTCTGGCTCTGAGTTTAGCTGTCTTGTACCTTTAAGATCTCCTCCTAAATATGGAAGGAATTGCTCTTACTTAGCAGTGAAATTTAAGTTACAGTTTGCATCTGACATTTTGCCGATTAGTCAAATGGATACATGCGGCACAAATTGCAAAAGGACAGTTGTATTCTACCTGCTTTGGTTGTTTGGAAATTACTGAGCAACCTGCAAGAAAATGCCTCTTTAAGTTTACAGCAGTGCTTTTTTTCCTACCAGGCTCTTCCCATTGACAGTTCTGAGCTCACTGTCTACCAAAGACACCACACCTTAGTGTGTTAATTAGACTGCTTTCTTACTTGGAAGGGGAGGCCCAAATGGCTACTAATCTGAAATTGCATGGCTGGTCTTATTGACTCTGAATCTGTGTCCTGCTGCTGGACCTGTTTGGTGCATTAACAGTGCTCATGTGGCGCAGAACGGTAGGCAGCAGTATTGCAGCCGAAACTCTCCCCACGACCCGAGTTCGATCCCAGCGGAAGCTGGATTCTCTCTCAGGTAGCCGGCTCAGGTCAACTCAGCCTTCCATCCTTCCAAGGTCAGTAAAATGAGCACCCAGCTTGCTGGGGAAGGTGATGACTGGAGAAGGCAATGGCAAACCACCCCGCTCTATAGTCTGCCAAGAAAACGTTGTGAAAGCAGTGACCCCCCCCAAAGGGTCAGACATGACTCGGTGCTTGCACAGGGGACCTTTCACCTTTTCACCATAGGACGCTTGGCCATGGTAGCCTTTTTACCATAAAAGTCTTAAAATACTGTGATGGGTATTAGTATTCACAGCAGCTTGATCGCTCTTTTTCATTCCTGCTCATCCATCATTGTTTGTCTTTATTGCAGAAATAAAGCCTTCCCTCATTGGAAAGAAGAAGGCAGGTGCGGCAAAGAAAGGGGTACGTCTGCTGCCAGAGACTTTGCCCTTCTATGGTGTACGTCTGCTTGCTTTTTCTGGCAAAGGTGTGCACCATCTGAGTGACCCTTTGCAAGAACTTCCTTTTCTCCTGTGGCTGCTGTCTGTTTCTTTTGCAAGCTAATGAGGATTTGCCTCGTTCTTCTCTCATTTCCTCTGCTCTTGGTGGACAGCAGCATCTTCCAGTTCCATGGAAACCCTTCTGCATACTAATAGTAGTTTGAAATGGTCCTAGTAATGCCATGGCTCTAGCTCTTGGGGGATAGCTGCAACACTGTATTTATTTTGAGTGTTGGTTAACTGTCATGGGCAGACAGTTTCTTGACCTCAGAAACGAACAATATATTTATGCTTTGAATTTGACTTTATGGTGTAGTCTCGGGGCAAAGATAATAGACACCTCCCTCAAAAAAAAAAGTTGATTTTGATTCATACAGCAATGCTTGCAAAACGGAGGAGATTGTTTTATATCTTTATTTTCTTTAATAAAAAGGACCAATCAAAGTAATTCTGAAATGGCATGATAAACAGTTATCTCGATTTCTGTTATTGTGCCCTTGCATCGGTTGCTGTAATTCATGCAGACATCATCCTCTGATGTTACAGGTTCAGTGACTTTCACATTTTCTGTAGTCCTTGCTTTCCTGGCAGTTTTTATTCTGCTTCTGTTTCTTCTAGCTGGGAGCCAAAAAGGGTCTTGGAGCTCAAAAAGTGAGCAGCCAGAGCTTTACAGAAGTTGAACGGCAGGCCCAGATGGCTGAAAAGCTGAAAGAGCAACAGGCAGCCGAGTACCGGAAGCAAGCGGAAGAGTCCCTGTGAGTGACTTTTATATGCAGCATCCTCAAGTGGGGATTCACGTAGGTTTGCTCACAAGGCTATTGAATTGGAGAATGAACTCATGAAGCATGGAAAAAGATGTGATGCCCAACTCAGACCTGAGCATTTATAAATACAATAATGGCCAGGGCCTCCCCATGAATAGAGCCTGGATCATGTAATTTTCTGCTTCTCTGTTGTCAATGCTGATATTTATATTCAGAATCGGGTGGGTTATATGCATTACGGAGAAACTCTACTAGAACTCTATGGTTTGGTGATGCTTGTGGTGTCTTTCTCACAGAGTGGCCTCAATGAGACTGGCCTATCAAGAGCTCCAAATTGATCGGAAGAAGGAGGAGAAGAAACTTCAAAACTTAGAAGGGAAGAAGCGTGAACAGGCTGAAAGACTAGGCATGGGCTTGGTGTCCAGAAGGTATTTACTTTATTGGAGAATGAAAGCATGGCTCAGTTTTTGTATAGTGCCTGGCTTCAAGTAGTTAGCTGTCTCAGTAGGCCTACAAATGGGGGATCTGTGCCTTTGCCATTTCCAAAGGCTGTTTTGCTGCTGTGTATCTTTAGCCCCCTTGGTGCGAACTGATTTATATTGTGGCCTTTGTAGTAAGAAATTACAGTAAGAAAAGGTCAGCCCAATCCAAGAAGAGGCTAATGTGATGTTCTTATTTATTTTCTATCCTGCCTTTATTATTTTTATAAATAACTCAAGGCGGTGAACATACCAAATACTCCTTCCTCCTCCTATTTTACCCACAACAACCACCCTGTGAGGTGAGTTGGGCTGAGAGCGCGTGACTGGCCCAAGGTCACCCAGCCAGGTTTCGTGCCTAAGGTGGGACTAGAACTCACAGACTCCTGGTTTCTAGCCCGGTGCCTTAACCATTAGACCAAACTGGCTCTCATATACCATTCAGAAATCTGTACAAGTTAGGGAAAGCCTATTGTAACAAAAAATCACCCACAAAAAAGAGACAGGTAATAAAAGAAAATAATAATAATAATGAAAAAAGTAAAAATGAAGACAGTATGGCAAAAAAATATGAATAATTTATTAAATAAGAATGTATTTAAATGTTTTTGAAGCAGAAAACCAACCAGAGAAACAGCTGGGCCAAAAGAGTAAAAAAGATTCTCAGGGAGGATATGGAAATTTCAGAGAAACCAAAATTTCTTTTGTGTCTGTCTTTACCACAGAAGATACAGGGAAAATGTCTGAGCCTGTACTGAGTTTCTTAGGGAGAGGATTGGAACCAGTAAAGCCAATTGAGGTAACAAGGGAAAGTATTGTAGGACAGCTTGAGAGATGACATTGTAATAAATCATCAAGTTGATGGTATCCACTTGATGATTTAGTTCTTATAAACACAATGTGAAATTGTTGACTTCCTAGCAAAAATACCTAGCTTTTCATTCAAATTAAGCTCACTGTAAGAAAACTGGAAAGTCACTAATGTAATGCAATTTAGACAAAACAAAACAACACAAGGAACTCAAGGGAGATTTGGGAAATTTACATTGTAGACCAGCAAGGTCTGTTGCAAGCAAATTGATAGTAATCAGTAAGCACAGAGGAAAACATTTTTTGCTGAAAGAAGGTTAGCGTAGATTCGACAAAGAAAAATCTTTTAGAAGTTATTTTAAAGAGGAAGTTGACAGCCTTCTTCCTATAGTGGCCAGAGGCTATGCCGCCACCATTTCCTCCTCCTCCTCTGCCTCATGGCTCACTCTTGCTCTCACCAGTGCCATGCCAAGGAGCTTTTATGGATTACTAACTGGTCAAAATCCAACAGAAGTAGGAATGGATGGGCAGTTTTCTCAATAGAGGGAAGTAAGAACTAGAGTCCCTCAAGGTTCTGTGTTGGAACCAGCACATTCTTGTTTGTTCACAAAAAAGTTGTCTTAGGGCTAAATAGTGAACTAGCCAAATATATGAATGATGTTAAACTATTTAGGTTGGTAAAACCAAAAAGGATCATGAAAACATCCAGAAGGACCTCTTTAAACTAGATGAACGATCATCCAAATGGCAAAAGCAATTCTATTTAAGTAAGTGAAAAGTGATATGTGCCAAGGTAATTCTAGTGTCGATGAAATATTTGGAAATAGGGAATTCTGCCAGGCCTTTTAACTATTTTTTTGTATTGCTTCTTCTAGTTCCATTTCGCACTCTGTCCTGTCTGAGATGCAAGTAATAGAACAAGAAACACCAGCAAGTGTAAAGTCCTCTCGGTCTCAGCTGGGCCTCTTTGAAGACACAGGAAGCTTCACATCTGGACCACCCAAGTATGACTAGCTTTGCTGAGCTTTTAGTTCTGTTAATATTTCTTTATCTGGCCTGCACAGATTCCTTTCTCCCCTTTGTTCCTAGGTACAAAGATAATCCATTCTCACTAGGAGATAGTTTTGGTTCACAATGGGAAACAGAAATGCCCTCCTGGGGATTTGACAAAAGAGAAGAGGAGACAGACATCACAATCTCGAGCATCCGACCCATTGGTGACAGGTAAAGCAAGGGGAATGCAGTCCTTTGGTCTAATATAGGGCTGTGTGAATGAAGAGTACAGAGGATCTGATTGATATTTATAGCGAATGAAAGATTTCAGTGCTTTTCTCTTCTCTTCTACTCAGACCGACCAACAGAAGAGAAATGGACAGCAAGGTATCAGTAGTAGAGTCTAATGAAGCTCGACAAAAGTTTGCAGGTGCCAAAGCCATCTCATCTGACATGTTCTTTGGGCGAGAAGTTGATGCTGAGGTAGTTTTTCTATGATTTTTCTGCCCACAGAGGTTTATTTCTGACCCTTGTCAGCAGCAGTGCACCTGGTCAGCATTAGTAGTAGTATTCATATTTCTTTTCCTTACCTTTTTTCCCTTTTTGTTTCCACCAGTATGAGGCCAGATCCCGACTCCAGCAGCTCTCAGGAAGCAATGCCATTAGTTCTGTTGACCTTTTTGGAGAATCTGAAACAGTGAATTCGGGTATGCCCATCAAAAACTGCCCAGAGTACCTCCTTGTGGGGGGAGATGGGCGGTGATAAAAATTTGATAAATAAATAAATAAAAATTAAAAAGAATGATGGCTGTAAGAGTTCCCTTCTCACACCATGGCTTTGCTGCCATCAGTTCCATATTGAGGACAGTTTGGTACAGAGCAGTGAGTAGAGCAAGACTTGTAAAAATGTGTGAGCTCATGCAGTTAAGCTCTCTTTCATAAGAGGAGTAGCTTCTTTGTCAAAGTTATCTACAGACAAAGTTATCTAACAGGCTTCATATTAATATTTTTTCTTCTCTGTAGGTGGTGTATCCATTGGAAATGTACTACCTGCTGCTGACATTGCTCAGTTCAAGCAGGGAGTAAAATCTGTTGCTGGCAAGATGGCTGTCCTGGCCAATGGTGTGATGAACTCGCTGCAGGTGAGAGATGAGGGGGAAGTTAGTTATTTATTACACTTATATGCCATCTTGATCAAGATGATGTACATTGGACTCTTTCTTCATATTCTTACAGCAACAGCAAGTAGTAAGTTGGGCTGAAAGAGAACGATTGACCTATAGTCATCCAGTGAGCTTCTGTGGTGGTGGATGAATTAGAATCTGAGTGTCCCCAGTCCTAGTCCAATGTCTTAACCACCACACCACATAGACTTCTCACTTACATGTTTGCTATGAAATTTTAGCGAGAGGGTTTAAATGGGTGATTAAATGTGCTTACATGGAAAGCACATGTAATATCTGATGAATCTTATATGATAGTGTGGACTGGGTGGTTCTTTAGTATTTTGAGAGCATGTTGTTGGTGCCATTGGGGGTACAGTCAGTTACAAAGCATTGCTCCTGCCATCCCCTCTACCTCTTGAGAGTTCTATCTGCCTAGCGTACTTTGGTCTTTTTTTTCTGGGCAGTTGAGCATGCTTCTAAACAAGACCTTGAGTTGCCATTATTCACCACCAGTGTGGGATCCAAAACATTATTGAAAATAGAGATAATGCTGGGGGCCGGCCATTTGCATCTCAGCATGCCTTTTTCCTGTATATTTTTTAAACAAAAGAATCTCAAAGAAAACTTTAAAATCAGAGGATCGTGGAGCCTAGTGGACATCATGATGCTCAAGGGCATCACATCATTTAGTTCTGCCAAGTGGGGTTTAAAAGCACTAATTTAAGGACTAGTTGACTAGTCCACCTAAAAGCACTAATTTTAAGACAACTAGCTGATTAGTCCACCTAAAGAAATACTGTATTTTTCATGGTCAATTTGAGGCTGCAAATTTTGCAAAGCTACTTGGACCCAATTGGATGATGGCATGGTATGCAAATAAGCTGATGTCAAAATGTTGTTTTTGAATAGAAACTTTGATATTACAGCCAGATATATCTCCTAAATAATACTGTATTAGTGGGATTTGCAACCCTATCTGAACTGTATTTATATAGCATGCAGTAAAATAAGTCCTTAAGGAGACTTCTGAACTCTCCAAAGAGGATAATAATCATTTGAAAACAAAGCCAAACAAAGCACAGTCAAGACAAGACCCAACAAGGGAGCTTAATGTCTTCCGTGTTGTTGACTGGCTAGCCGAGGTTGATGGTGAGATAGTAAAATGGCAGCAAATTCAAGGATAAAGATAACTGAGGAGATAGCAAGACACACTAAACCGAAGGATCTTCCTAAAACAAAACAAAACAAAACAAAGCAAAACACTCTTCAATGCTACTACTGCATGAGTTGCTCTAGAGTTTTGGTTAGGCTCAATTTACAAGTTTGGTGGATGCTTTTTCTTGAACAATAAGGTCATCCATATATCTCTACCACATACTTAATAACGTGGCAGGGGGAAAGAAAGGATCACCACGTACTGTCTTGAATAATGACCCAGATTCAATTCATACTTCAGGCTTGGTGTGCAAGTCTTGGGTTCAGTTTGAGATATAAATATAGTTCAGATGGGGTTGCAGTTCTCACCTGTTTTTCATATTTGTGTTAGTTGTGTAAACATACATGCTTGAAGAATTGTCCAATAATGAAGCTAAAGTAAATTCCCAACCTAATCTTTTCTGACATTCTGGGATGATTGCATAGAGTCTGTACTCTGATAATATCTTTTTGTGGACTGCTTCACTATTCCGACCTTAACAGGATCAGTTTCCTTTTTGGTATGACTGGCTCATAAGTCTTTAGTTATGGTGATCATCTTTGGACTAGCTGCCATAGCTAAATGCTTAGAAATCTTCAATCATGTTTATGGACAATTTGTTAAGTGGTCTTCCCCACCTCTTCTCCCCTCCTACCTTTAGGACCGCTATGGTTCATATTGATGATCTAGAAGACTGTACCTCTTGGCCATTGGTGGAACACCACTTGAAGTTGAGCCTACATGGAAACTCTACAGGATAACTTCTAAGCTGAGCATGGCTGAGGGCTGCTTGAGAATAGAGGAAATGGACATGCTTGTCCTGTACTCAGAGGTTTTCTGGACATTGTTTTGTATTAGAAAACAAATATTTTGTCAAAACCCAGCCTTCAGCGACTGAAGTATGGGCCTTTCCAGAGAACATCCCTCTGCTGCTATGGACTGAGATAGGGTGCAGTTGTCATTGTGGTGCTGCTCTTTATATTTCTATTCGTCTCCCTGACTGCTATTGGTGGACTTTGTATTGTGGAAGCAGGAAGTAGTGTGTAATATTCTTCATGCTTCTGCATTCAGAGGCAAATTTCAGTAAATATTGCATTGGTGGAGACTCTCTAGAACCCATGCTCCAAAATAGAGTGAAATTCCTTCCTCTGTTCATGGTAATCTTCCTGCCTTATGGAACCAGTGTGATGCATCCTTTGAGAGTAGTGGCTTAAAAGCACAAACATACAGCATGCAGTGAAAGGTCAGCACTCTTGGCCTTAGTTAAGATCCTTTTATTCTGCAAATATGACTGAGGATAGATGCAGGAGATAGATCTGCAGTGATAAATGAAGAACAGATTATCAAACCTTTCATATAATCAATTGGTGTTCATTGGGTGCTGTCTGATTTTTTATTTCAGAAGTTAAAAGAAATTGGAGCTGAAATGAGTGTGACTATAACTATTCACTCCATTCACTGTGTCCCATTTTTGTTGCACAACCATTGCTACTACTGACTTTCCTTTTGAATCACACTGATAAGACTTGACTGAACATCATAGCTTTTCTGCCAACTATATATGGAAACAATCAGTTTCAAGAAGGCTTCTTCCACCTATCCAGGCTTCAATGTTATCCCTATGCTTTCTGGGATTGTTCTCATAAACTGGTATAGCTTTACTGATCAAAGAGGAACTAGAGCAGATAAATGCTTCCTTCCATCCTACATTGCTAATCTCATGCCCGAGGCAATAAAAGGTATTTTGCTGTAAAGCACCCTACTGCACCTGCATGCTGTATCCATTGTTTCAGTGATATTTTTCCACTGGAAGTATTATTTCAGCAGAGTGGGAGAATTATTTCCTTGTGAAATGGTGCTTGCTGTTGTAACCATTTTGCATCAAATTGCATGATTGTTGCTACTGCAGCTGTGGGTTCATCTGGAAGCCGCCATCAAATCTACTGTATCCCTGAAGAAGGCAAGCCTGTAATTTTATAGGAAGAGCAATCACCAAGAATTCACTGAAATAATGTCTTGGGTTTCTGTGAGTACACTTGCTAGAGGCAGATGAGGTTACCAATGTCCTTTGAGGTTACCCACTTTCACATTAGTGTATTCATTAGTGCAATTAATCTGCTTACTCCTTGTGCACTTCCTGTGAAAATAAATGCCTGCATGGATTGACCAGAAATTTCCCCCTCTGCTTGCTTCTTTTGTGTTCATAGGGTTCTGAAAATACCCTCTCCAGTTTTGAGTGTTGCAGATTTAAAACTGCTTGCTCAGTTCTTGAGCAAGGGCTACAGTTTCATATCAGGCCACTGCTTTTTATTCTGAGATTGGAAGTGGCTTCCCTGCTTCGGCCATCTGTATACTTGAGATTCATGGTAATATTAATAAGCTTCATGTGGCCAAAGTTATGGCCCTGCTCTATGGGGTTTTGAAGGGGAGGGCTATGGATTCCCTCTCCCGTCCAATAAATCAGATTGGATTCCCGTGTTCTCAACTCTTGTGGTTCTTATTTTCCTGGGCCCTAAATAATAAAAAAATACGTAGGTAGAAATCACCCCTCCCATCTTGTTTTCTATACTAAGCTCAAGGAATGAAAATTAAGGAAGGGTGAGCAATTTAGTGTGGTCTAATGTGAAAGTAAGGCTAAGTTTGCCATTTATATTAGTTTTATCTTTTTAAAAGTCTGGAGCATTCTGTAATACTATGATGACTGTTTATTTTTTGATGGCAAGGAATATTGCCCTGTAGTTTCAGCTGGATACCAATCATATTTCTCTTCCCCAGGAGTGAGAGAGAACCCTTTGTCATGATTCTTCAGTACTACTTCCCTCCAGAAGACATCTGAATAGAAAATGATGCAGTTAATTACCTTTTACAATAGAATTTTGATGTAAGAAATCTCAGTTGATCTACCTGCCTTGTGCAACGTTCTTTATTTTTCTATATATTACACTTCACGGGTAGCTTAAAGTTTGCAGAATAATAATAATTTTCTGTTCTCCTTAACCTACGGTGAAAAAAATTACCCATTCATCAGAGCCAAGAGTTTTCCTGTCTGATCTGAACTTTCATGAAATATTTCAGTATTGAGCAATCTAATGCAAGGTACATATGTAGAGAGAAGGTAAAGTCTTATGTGAACAAGAGTTCAAAGGATTGTGATGCAAGCTCCATACTGAGAATTAATTTCTCACACGGAAACAAATCTTCTCATATTTCAATCAATTTGACATGTTTGCCACAAGAGAGCAGTATGATCCTACAACTGCAATTGTCTCCATCCCCTTTTCCCTAAACCCCACACAGCTTCAGTTATAAGGACCTGCTAGTCATCCTGAATCCCTTTATCAGTTCTCTGAAGAATCTGTCTCTTCTGTGGAGCCATCACTTTCTGTATCCATTTTCCGACGGTGGTGGAGAGGCCTCCAAAGGGGACAGATGCGTGGAGAGGCACGAGAAGGCATGTTTGTTGCATCCCCACTAGCACTGACAGAATTGGAAACTGAAAGGCCTGAAACTGGTGCAATCCTGAAAGAAGAAAAAACATGGCTTTCTTTTAGCTGCATTCAAACTTGTCACAATAAGTGTGTGTGAAGACATACTGGGGAACAGCTAAAAAGTTGGGAGGAGGGGAATGCAGTCTTCTGCCACCTTTACAATTGGAGACTGCAATTCCTTCCCTTAGAAGCCCAGATAATTGCTCCTATGGAAATAGTGAGCTGTTTGGAATTTTTTTTTTGTAAGAAGCAATATTTGGTGAAGCAGGTTTGCTCCCTTCTTGATACTCCTTTGCAACTGCACCATGTTTTCCTTTGCTTCTCGAATGAACTTCAACTCTTTACCTGCCATGTTTTAGAGTCCAAGGAAAAATTACCACTGCTGTTACATTAACTGCAAGCACTCTCATGTGACACCTAAAGGGAAAAATAACGGTGCCTTAGTGACTTAGTTGCTCTCAATTTTAAAAGTACTTACAGTTTCTCCAATTCCTGATCCATAACTGGGTCAAGCAGCAACTCTGCTTTCTCTGGAAGAGCTCCTGAAAATGAATAGCAAAAAGGAAAAGCTTAGTTTAAATTCTAAAGCAAGAATAAGCTTTATTCACCATATACACCATAGTACCACGGAGCTTCTCTGAAATCTGAAGTGAATTCACAAATGAAAATGGAAATATGGGGAGAGTAGGATCTGCTGCTCAACAATTCCATGATGGAATCCATGCTACAAACTGCTCTCTGCATGGTGTATGACATCTAACTAAAGTTTGTTAGCCTTTTTTCAAAAGCAATTGAATTTGCAGATACTCATCCTGCCAACTGCCAAATCACCTTTTTCGCAACTGCTGCATTTGGAGGATTGTGTCATATTCCTACAGGAATCATTTCTGTAACAACACAGCATCCTGCCAGCTCAGTGTGAGGAAGCCCTATTGATATCCTTCAAACAGCCATGTTACCCGCACACTGTATTGTATATGAACTTCCCTAAAGCATAAAAGAATGAACAACTTAAGAATGCCTAACTCCTGTAAGACTCCCCTTTTAACAGTCCAGCACTGCATCTCTTCTCACTACTATTGCCTTAGTAGTAACAATATATACAAGACTTCAGACTTTTGCACTAATAGGGAAGGTTATTTGGGTTCCAAGGGAAAAGGCCAGGGCCCCAGTTAGCTCACTGATCAGGACCACCCTTAATTCCAAATATGGGAGGCTGCTTTACCTTAGTAAGGAAAATACATCAGCATCTAAAGCAGTCACTAAAAATATGAAATCCACAGTCTACAATTGCATAACTGCACTGCAAATTGAAAGTCCTATTCCTCTCTTTAGAGTTTGGACCGTTTCACAACAGACAAAGAACATCAAAGCCAGTTGGCTAGAAAGGCTCTTGACAAGGGAGCAAACAGTCTGCTTTCTAGTATAGGCAGGGAAAATGCAGCATAATCACGCACATCTGTTTTAATTGCCTTTTTAAGAGTGTTTTTTATTGGGGATGGTGGTCCCCAAAGGCTTTCTCCTGTTAACTTGTTTTCTTGCTTAGGATGCAACATATTAAGCTTTCCTTATGGTGACAAAGGAAACTGCATAGCTGCCATCTTCAAGGAAATCACCCTAAGCATACATAAGCACGCTGAAAAAAAAAAGTCCTGCAGAGCAGAAAGGATGCTGACTCTGAAGTCCTTACCATTCATCAGCAGCTTATAGCTGCAGCAGGACTGTGCATATGTGTACATATACTGGCAGAGAGGCCCATCTGTACTGGACAGATGATACTGCTCAGATATCTAATGCTAGCACTTGACTCCTAAATTTACTTGTGTTCCTCTTCCTTCCTCATTCCTTTTGTGCCTTGTCAGCTACATGATGAACCTGTGGACAGAGCTGCTCTTGGTTTTCATTCTCAGGTTAGGAAATGTGGAAAAGAATCAATTCACAAAGCATTATCTGAATCTAGCAGATTCAGGTTGCCAATTTCCTTAACAGCCTTTTTTTCCTAGATGTGGAAAGGAAAAGACTCCAATATGAAATTGTTTAATTAGAGCAGGATATTTGTTATTATTACATCTCCTTTATCTATCAATATTGTTGAAATGAAGATCAAATACCTGTATATTGAAATATGTTGAAAAAGACAAAAATTTCAATGAGCTGTACTTACTTTTTCACATGACTACAGACTACATTGCTGTAGGCCAGACCTGAGGTGACCCATGTATGAGTGATTTTAAGTAGGGCCGCACAATCCAGGAACGGATCCAATTGATTCACAAGATAGATTTGTGCAAAGGCCCATGAACAGGAGCCATGAATCTGGATGGAACCCAAACTGCATACCTGCATTTCTGTCTGGGGTAGTACAACCCCATCCAGTAGCAAAGATGGAAGATCTCTAATCCATGTGGCCCTCCAAATCCATTAGTCTCGCTAGGGTTGAACCTAAGCCTGTTCTTCCCCATCCAGATCCTCAGAGCATCCAGAAGGTACTAAGCAAAGGATTGTCTCAGATGGCTGCATAATATAAAGGCTTTTCCCTTTAAATAAGAAAAACAGGATTTGTCTACCCCTGACTTTCTGTTCCCTCAATTCAGAACCCTGTACGCCATTCACATTTTCATATCCTAAGTATACCGTAATATGCCCTTAATTATCCTCCCTGTTGTAACAGTTCTGCTTAGCAAAGCATATACGATACTATCAAATTCCTCCCTGCCCTTCCAGTCATCACAAACAATTCTGCAATTCTACTCTTTCCTCATGTTTGAGGGTCCTTCATGTTTCCTGATGATATCGCAGAGCTTGTAGGTTGCAATGTTTGTCCACCAAAGCCCCTAGGGCGTCTCCACGCGAGCTACGTTGGTCTACTATCTACAGTCATGTTGGTCTACTGTCTGGAGGGGAAAAACGGTCGAAAGAAGGCTTGATCTCCCTGCAATGTCTCAGATACATATTCCAAGAAGAAAATATATATATGAAGGTGGAGAGAGGATTTTCAGCTGCCCTGACACACTGCTGCGAAGAAATGACCCACTGGGGTTGCCTCACAGAGGCACTTAGTCTTGCGAACAGAGTTTACCTTCCTTCGGTACAACGAATTGTACTCCTATCTCTTTAATGCAGAGGGGTGCGCAGGACATACCTAAACGCTGTTGGCAAGAACGGGTGAGTCTGCGCATGTAGATCTTGGCAGAACTTGGCATCTGGAATGCCCCCTGAGCTGTGCTACAGCTCCCAGGGCAGCATCTCCTTGCAGAGATCTTTTGCGTAACTCTTCACCCTGCAGCAGTCAGCCGTAGCTAACATATGGGAGAAACTCTGTGTTCACAGGGACGAGACCTCTTAAGGAGGAAAACTGTCTGTTGCCTGCTGACTCCTCCTCTAATGGAAGCTGGGTTTTGTTGTTTTTTTTGGCCAAGTAAGAGTGACAAGCCTACACTCAGATTCTGGATTCATCCACATTAGGGAGACCTAGACAGTAATCCAGCTTTTATCTTTGTTCTTTCCTGCCTGATATCCCAGTAAGTAAGATGCTCTTGTATCCCTAACACTATAATACAGAATCAGCAGAAAGGGCTCTTGCCAGCCTACTGCAGCCTCAATTTCCTGAATGCTAAGCTTGTTTTTGCATTTGCTGAACGCATCTAAAAATCTCAAGGGTACTCCAGTCTCTTGGGAGAATTGGTAAACAATACGCAGAGGATCGGTGAATCAATATTGACACAGGAATGAGGCTGGGCTTGCAGTCCGCTTGACAAATTCATCAGCGGGCCTCTAATCCCTCACTCTCTTCCCTTTCAAGATCCTGGTGAGATGGGAGGCAGCGTGGGCCCCTGCCTGAAAGCTCCTGCCTGCCTGCCTGCCTGCCTTCTCTGAAGCTCTCGCCTGGAGCTGCCCTCGCTGCAGGGCTTGAGGGAGCCTGTGATCCCTTGCAGACCAAAGTCTATTCAAATTATCCTGCGTGCAGGGAAGATGAAAAGGCACCAGGAGAAAAATCCTACTTTCCTTGCCAAGATGCCTGCACCTGTTACACTTGCGGCTGCCGCCCCTCCCCACAAGAGGCCTCAGCAGGAGCCTGGCTTGAAGCCAGGGACAGGCCTTTCTTAATGGAAGGAAAAACCCACACACAATGGCGGCAGTGGGCAGGGCTTTCTCAGCCCATCTGTTTGGTTTGCACCTTACTGGAAGTGGATTTTGTACAGGCAGGAAGAAAAGCCTGACCCAGTGCAATCCAGGCATCTTCTTTGCTTGGGAATGCATTATTAGCTAAGCCTGTTTGCAGAAGGGATTGAGGATTTGTATGTGTGTTCCTTTTGATATATAATCTCTATGCTCTGGGTAAACAGCGGTTCCAGTTGTTGGCAGGGCTGGGGCACTCAGAGAGGAGAGCAGTTTGTGCTGTGACACATCCTTGAGCAAAGAAAATGCAGGGGTATCAAGGGCAGCCGGGATGGTTGCCAGCAGGGGCCACAGAGGCATGCTACTGTATTTAGGACTCCAGAGCTGCCTCAAACAGGTCTAGTGCCAATCTCCAGCACACAGGCCAAACAAACACTGCAATGGAAAAAGGGACCCACTTTTTCAAAGTCTGATTTTAAGGTTGCAGAAAAACACAACTCTGGAAGGTGGAACATGCATTGCTTCTGCCCTGAAATAATGGGAAACAAAGTCTTGGTTTCTTCAAAAGAGAATTAAGAGCTATCTGAAAATAAGGTTCTTGTTCACTTGCATGAATTAAGTTAAATAAGGAAGTACACACAGATGCGCACATGTATAATTTATTTCTCTTTCTCTCTCTTTCCTGATACTGCTGTAGTTATTAAAGGGAGGAGTAAAGAGCTTGCAGGAGAAGGCAGTCCTCTCATAACGATACTACTCTGGATTCTGAAACAGGATGAAATCAGGCTGGGGCAGGGAAGAGAATCGTATTTGCCAGTCTCTTCCCTCACTGCTGCATGGTCCAGAGCAGGCCTGGAAGAAATGGATAGGACTGGGCATAGGTCTAGGCTAACAGCTGCTGACTTCCAGAAGAGCATGTGGTTGACTGGCATGATGTGTTTTGTAAACTGATATACCCAAAGAGAAATTGGACTAGATCTATTCTTCACACATTTTCATGAACAAGTAATTTGGGGAAGTTTGCTTCTTACCAAACTCAGCATAGCTATAGCCCTGGAATACCTCAATTTACGATAGGGAAAAGAAAATCCCCAAATAGCTAACGTTTTATTGATACTGAGTGAAGACAGGCAGAGGAAAAAGGAGAGAGATTAGTAGCTCACTTCCCAACTGCAGTTACTGTATATCCAAAGCTTACTCACAGCTTCACAGTTTCAAGTTTACAGCTGAAATGATAGAAGAAACAGTGAACTAAATGCTTACTCTGACATCCTCTTCTCTCCCATGCCTTAGGATGATTTCTGGTCTCAGGTGCCCTCCTCCACTGAGGAAAAAAGGGCTATATTTAAGACTGAGACATTAATAATTACTTAACACTTCATTAATCAAAATAAAGGAAACTTGCTCGGGAAATTTGGTATTTCCAGTTCGGTTGCATCAGCGTGCTGATGATACACAATTATATCTTTTGACCCCGGGCCAGCCAAGTGAGGAGCCGACTCCGTCTCCGACTATCGAGTGGCTGTGGGTGTTTGAACTGCCCAGACCTGGGGATGTTCCATTTTTGACCTTGGATGGGGTAGATGAAGGTTTCCCTTCAAGGCTAGTATGCAATCTGGGGGTCTTCCCAGACTCACAGCTCCTGCTTTTTTCTCCTTCACCAATATTAATTACAAGTTAGGATATCAATATTACAAGCATTAAAATTATTTGTCTTTTTCATTCAAAGTTGAGTATAACATTGAAAAAAAAAAACCCACTGCAATTCACATCAAAGTATTTGTTATAAAGTAAAGGTTTTGGTCTTAAGCTTTATATTAAAATCTCCAGTGTGCGTGTGCGTGTGTGTGTGTATATAACAGATGTTAATGAAAGGAAAAAATAGATGAACAGAGCAAATTTAACAAGAATTAAAATATCAAAAAGTGAAAAAAGAAAAAGGAAAACTTGTATGTATATGTATATACAGTATATGGGTTCTGATTTCCCCCTTTTTATACAGCTGCTAATTTACAATATTTGTAGACATTTAAGCCCCCTTAGAAGCCAAACTGTGATTGTATTTGCCATGCTGCATTATGTGTTGTATATATGGGAACCATTCTTGCTTAAGTTTAGTTAAACTTCTACTGTGCATATATACTGTTAGTTTTGCCATTGCTGTGTATTCTTCAAGTTTAAGTTCCCAATCAGATATTGACAGAATTATATCTTTTTTCCAGTGTTGAGCAAAATTTATTCTTGCTGCTGTAAGCATATATCTCAAATTATGATGTTTCTTGTTGATTTTTCTCTTATACCTAGTAAGAAAATTCCAAACATTTTCTGCAGTATATTATGTATGCCTTTTCAGTATTTTGGGGTTTTTTTACAGTTGCACCACATGTGATAAAATGTTCCTTCTGTTTCATGACATTTCCAACATTTATTACTGTATGATATATCTAACTGAGACAAAATATTGTATGATTTGTCTAACTCAGTTGAACTTACAGTAGGGTCTGTATAGGCAACATTAGCAGCTATAAGCATGATGAAATCCTGTGACTCCCAGCTGATAGCAAGCTGACTGCAAAAACTCAGTTCCTGCTGTCTGCTCACACAAAAACAACTGTCCAGAGTACATATGGGTAATCTTGCGACCCTTCCTTGTTCCAGAGAGATTTCGGCAGCCCGAATCCTGCATTCAAGTGCCATTTTTGGCCACAAAGTGTATTCTAGAGGGACATCAGTTTGTCATGGTGGCTCATCGGAAGGTCTTTCATCTATCTTAGGTATTATTGATAGAGTTGTATACCATCTGTAAAACATTTTGTACCAATTTTCCTTTAAATTATAATTTGGTGTGAATTTTATAGGCTTAATCCATAATCCTTCCCATTGTTGTATTGTAACTGTTGCTTTAAAGTTTTGCATTCATTGTATCATACAGTCTTTTGTTTGTTCGGTCTCTGTATCATACCTAAGTAAAAGTTTATACAGTATATATGCCTTAATAGGTGGTGTAGATTTTTTATTAGTGTTTCAAATTCTGATTTTTTTCCCCTTAATGTTCCTCCTTCCTTCTTGAGATCTGATTTTATCCTTCTGGCTATTTGTAAATACATCAGCCATGGTATATTCCAACCTTCATTAAATAGTTCTTGCTGTATTTTTAGTCTATTCGTAGAATCTGAATGAACCATATCTGCATATGTAATTACACTTTTCTTGCTGTAATTATCTCCGACATGAAAAGCATTTGAAGGAGACACTAAAAGTGAAATTTTGGGGCTTATTATTCCCTTTGTGGAATTCCATACTTGTACCAAATTTTGTCTAATAATATGTCCTTTTTAGTTTTTCTTCTCCTTGTATCTCTGTACCATAAGTATTTATGAAGTCCATTGGCTAAGCTGGCTTCTTTCAAAATTACCATTCTGCTATTCAGAGATTTATCCACTCTGCTATCCATGACTGGCAGCTTGCTTTATTATACAGTTTAAAATTTTGGAGGGCAAAGCCACCTCTCTCTTTAGAATCTTGAAGGATTTTTTGTTTGACTCTAGCTCTTTTCCCACTCCATATATTAACAATTTCTTGCCATTCTTGTAAAATTCTCTCTGAAATTCTGACTGGTGCCATTTGAAATAAATAAGTTTATCTTGGGTAATACATTAATTTTAATAATTGCAATAGATTCTAACCAAGATAACTTTAGGTTCCTCCACCTTTCAAGGTCTCTCTTAATCTCTTGCTATAATTTAACAAATTAAAAAAATTGTTTTGATATATTTCTTGTTTCCTGTCAAGTGCAAACGTGAGATCTTTTTCTGAATAGGCTGACACAACCAGTTTCTTCTTGCAAAAAATTAATTTCTTCTTGCATTAAAAATCTTGTAATTATTTTTGTTTTCTGAACATTGATATTATGTCCAGAATATTTTCCATAATTATGAACTGCTCTCATTAACTATTTTATTGCCTTTTGTGGTTCTATAATAGTTAATAATACATCAACTACGTAGCATTTAAGCTTCTAGTCCTCTCCACAAATTTTAAAACCTGTTATTTGTTTATCACCTCAGACTTTTTCTGCCAATATTTCTAAAGCAATGATGAACAGTAAGGGAGAGAGATCCTTGCCTTGATACTTTACTGATTTGGAAATCCACAGAGAGCACTCCATTAGCCATAATGTTTGGTTTTGGCCATTGAGGTATATGCTTTTAACCCAAGCTTGAAACTCTTCTCCAGGATTCATTATATTCAGTACTGCCAGCAGGAATGGCCACTGCAAATTGTCAAAGGCTTTTTCTGCATCCAATAAGGTTAGTGCGGGTTTCTTTCTTTTTTTGTTGATAGGTTCTGTTGTATTGATTATAAACCTACTGTTGTCCTTTATATTTCTCTTTGAGATAAAACCAGTTTGGTCAATATGTATACTATCTGAAACATATTTCTTCAGTCTGTCAGCTAATATCATTGTGAAAATCTTGTAATCTACATTCAGCAAGGAAATTGGCCTATATGACTGTAGTTTCTCTGGGTTGTTCCCTTCTTTTTAAATCAAAGTTATATATGCCGCTTCCCATGTTGGTGATATTGCCTTTGTTTCTTTAATTTCATTTGTTTTATTTGTCAGTGGCTCTGATAATTCTTCAAATTCTTTGTTGAGCTATCAACCCATCTGGAATTGATGCCTGTCCTAATTTAATTTGTTTTATTGCTTTTTTTCATTTCTTGAACAGTTATACGTATACTTAGTATTCACCTATATTGATTGTTAAATTCTTTAATAACTGACTTTTCAATATACTTATTCATAGCCACTTCATCAGTATTAGTCTTGGAATATAATTCTTTTTAAAAAGCTGCCAATTCTCCTATTATTTCCAGTCTTGAGTGTAACAGTTTGGATCATTTCTTTATTGCTGATACTGTTTATATTTCTTTTTTCTAAGTTGGTAGGCTAATAATTTTCCTGGTTTATTTGCATATTCAAAGCAGCTGTCAGCTGTGGCCAGGAAAGTCTTTGTACAACTCCATCTGGTGTGCCAGTTGCGCCCTTTCCTAGATTGGGGGCCTAGAACAGCTTAGAAGGGAAGCTGGTAATGTAAATCCATTTTCATTCTGAATGCCATCAAGAGATTCAGCATACCATCACTCAGAGATTCAGTTAGTCACAGCTGCCTGAGAAAACCCATGTTTCTAAACACATCTGTCCCATTCACACTTTAAAAGATTATATCAACACCTAAAAATGTAGTGGTGGAGTGGAAATTAAGGCTTTTGACTTTTTTTGTTTTGGTTTGTGGCTTGCCTTGTTTAAATCACATGGAATTGTTTTGCTTTAAATATAAACTTTTCTGAAATATATCTACTGGCCTTGTAGACTCTGTAACCTTGACAAAGGTTGACAAAGGAATCTTGGCCACCAAGATCCCTAAAACATTAATCATGGAAAATACAGGACTTTTCTTTACCAAGAGCTTTGTTGATCCCATTATGTTTTGCAAGAGCCATCAGAAATCCATAGAAAGTCCATCTCTGTACATTGCTCAGAATTTCCTTGAGAACAGTGGCCGGAGGGCAGCTAGGCAAACAAAAGAAAAACACTACAAATCAATGTCTGTGAATTATTTTCCTTTAGACTTATGGATAACTGAATGGACTGAATTATCTGCGCCATGAACCCCATCTTCCTACAATTTGAGAAATGTAACTTTCTACAATGAATTAGGCTAGTAATCCATGAGTACCCATGACTGCTTTTAACTTGAGAGAATCATGGGAAGAGAAGGTCCTGATGAAAAGTATTTCCCAACTACTTTGAACAATAACCTTCTTCTTCATGTTGAAGGAAATCTAGTTGGCCAGCCAGCAATTAGAGCAGGGTTTGAGAAACTCTGGTATGGTGGTCTAGCTCATTCTATGGGGCTTTAATAAATGTTCTCCCCTTTCCCAAAGCCCCCCTCCTTACCTTTAATGGCTGCCCTGTATTTTCCTGACAGGTCATTCAGTGCAAGCTTTCCCTAGTGGGTAAACCCATGTGTTAGAAAAACTTTCAGAAACCACCCTGTGCTTTCCCTGTTTTTCCCTCAGCAGGAAGACAGGGGAGTGGAAGGAGGCATGGAATTTGAAGGGAGAAGTCTTGCCAGAAGAATGTGGGTTGTCTTGGGTATTCCATGAGTGAGCCACAGCAACACTAGAATTTCATCCCAAAAATGAATTATCTCAATAACGATAACTCCCACTTCTCTTGCAAGTGCTGTACAGAGAAGAGTAGAGCAGGGAAGTAATGGAAGCATAAAAGGCTATTTTGAACTTTATGTTTCCTTGGTTTTCAAGCAAATGCAAACAACCGTAAAACAAAGGACTTTCTATTTGCTCAAGACCAATAATTTTGTTTGCAAGGCTCCACAATAGCAAGTAACTTCTAAATTTTTGCTGGTGAGTAGATAAAGAAGCCCATCCGCCACTGGGCAACAGGCTTTCTCCCTTTCCACCTTTGTTTCAGCAGAGCAGCCTTCTGCCTCCCATGCAAGTCAGTAAAGCAACTGCTCCATTGCCCTGCATATAGAAGATTTGCTTCGATTGATGTAGGAGAAAACATGATCTCTTTCTCACTGTATTCTCTATAAATGTATGCATCTGTGTTCTCTCTTCTCTATGACATTTCCCTGTGTGTACAGGTACTGCTTTTCTCTCTTCGTATGTTTTTGGCATGTGTACATGTATGAGAAAATAAGAGAGAGGCCTAAAAGGGATCAGTTTTCATGGCAGGCATTCTGTGACTATTAGTCATACCCCAAGCCTCAAAGTCATTTGTTGTGATGCCATGATATTTTACATTGTAAATATACTCACAACTACCCCTCTCCTCCAAAGATATGTAAGGTCAATGTTTCACTGTATTGATACTAAAAAGCTCTGTTTTTAAAAAAATATTGCAAAGTTTTGTCCCAGCATTGAAACTGTATGGTCGGAAGAGCCCTGAATCAAACTGAATGCCACAGGAAAGTTGTTTAGTTGTTTGCTTAGATGTAATAGAGACTGCAACTACAAATGAAAAGTCCAACCCTTAAGGAGGAGAGTTTGCATAACTATAATTTTAAGCTACCCTTTTAAAATCTCATGCTTCATTCTATAGGTGACAATTCTTGGCTATCAGACCACAGTTAGGACTGGTGGGATGGGGAACAGTGTCCCATGAAATCTTGCCCTTTTACCTTCAAAAATTGTATTATTTTCTTGTTTATTTCAACTGCAGCTGACCTTTATTCACTCTAATCCATTTATTTCTTTGAGTCAGTATAGTTTTATTGTAAATAAAGTGCACTGGTGTTTCAAAATGAAATAGTTCCCTTTCCATGTGCCTTTTCTCAGAGGAACCAATGAATTAAATCAATGAATCTGAGAGACCTTCAGAAATCTAGAAGTCAAAATACGTTCACTGATATAAAATGGGGCAGAACTGGTGATAGCTGAAAATCAATTGCATAATACAAACAAGAGTTGAAACTTAATCTGTATCAGTATGTGATACATATGTTAGTTTCAGGAAGTAGACAAACAGCACAAGACTGGGGATACCAGGCCACATTTCCAAGAACTTTTTGTTATGGATTGTTTCTGCTACCAAAATGTCAGTAAGCCTCTTCCCTACCCCAAGGCAGATACGGCTTGTTCTTGCCAGCCGGCCTTACCTGTATTTGGATTTGTCACACAAAGACTCAAGGCACTGGTAAAATGCAGATGCCTCCACCCCATCGACTGGACTGCACTCACTGAGAGCTTGACGTGAACGATGCTGCCCAGAAGATGACGTGGGCACAATCACAGTGTTTGGATTCTTACCCGTCAAGAGCTCTTGATAGATGGTAGCCACATTTTCAATAAACTCTGTTAAAAAATAAAGATATGTTGTAAAAACCACTTATCAGCATACACAATTACTCAAAATAATCCAGTGCTGTATAAAAGACTATATTAACTACGTAGCTAGTTAATTCTCCTCTAGTTATATATTTTGAGAATTTTTTAACGGTTCTCAGCATATGTAAGAATGTGCAATGGACAAATTTCCTAAGTAAATATACAGCCTAGTTGCAAACCACTTGCTATGTAACATGAAAATCACACAATGCTTATCCAAGCTACCTCAAAGGGCCTTTTGGGTGGGCTACAGATCCTATTCTTTGGACTAGGGTTTCAATTATATAGAATTTTCATGTGTGAAGAAGAATAAAAGAAAGGCCACCCAACCAGAGTATCTTCCTATATATAGTGTCACAGAAATAAACACCATCCAACTTAGATATTTGGCTTTATTGGAGGAGGAAGGAGGGGTGTGTTACACAGGCTACAGTCAGCAGCCCAATGTGCTTCAGTGCAAGTTCAAAGTAAATATGGTAAGGTGGTCAAAGGAGATATGAGGAAAGAAACTGGCTGGAAAGCATTCTCCTGCAGGCTCCAAAATTTCCCTACTGTTTACTCCCAGAGTCTATATATTAACCATCCTGGTCAGCTATGTAGAGATGTAGATTCCACTCTGAGTGGTTTGCATGCGTATAGATTGGTGGGTGACCTGAAAAAACTGCTGAATTTGGGTAGCAACAGAAATGGTATCCAATGGTAATGGTCTGCAAAACTTGGCCTGCATGCTTGGAACCTGCGAGAATATATGTATGAAGCAGATAGGTGGCATTTTAACGTGATGTTGAAAGTTTGGAACTCTCCAAGGATGAAGCATATTATAAATTCTTGCTTTTTATTTTCCTTTCTCTTAATTTGACCTCAAGAATAGTATAGTCTCTCTCACACAAATGACATGATTGTAGAGAGAAAGATGACCTGAGGAAGGGGTTATTGATTGCCATGCAATTAAGTGAACCTTGTTTCCAGAGAGAAACAACAGAGAAACTTGTCTTAGGAGCAGTGGTGGAATAAGCTATTTAGTTCGATGCCCTCTCCTAAAACTGGCATAATAAACATCTGCACACCATCATAATTATTACATCTTACTCTCAAATAAAATAAATGATAACAACTGCCTCTTGCTTTAATTTCAGCAGAGGCAAAACTGCTTCTCAGAATAAAAGAGTTGAGCTGAGTATTTGGAATTTCCTACAGAAGCCTAAGTGCCTCACAGATAAAAACTATCATCAGCAGGCTTAGCAAGGCAGAATTCTTTGTTTTGTCCTAATACTGTATGCCACAAAAGTTATTTGCTTCTTCCTTTTCATTTTTTCTTACTTATTTACACATGTGCCCAACCAAGGATTCTAAAGTAGCAAATAAAGCAAATGAGTTTTACAAATAATAGGTTTTATAAATTTAGTTAACTAGATTAGATCAACTCAGTAGGTTTTATTACAATTTTATATGCTATTTTAAATTAACCACTTTGTCATTTATTATATATATATATGGATATTTGCTGTATTTTCTCTCTTTCTCTCTCTCTCTGTTTTTGTACTGGTTACTGACCGTAATACAATGTGTTCAGTATTGAAATTTCCTATATGCAGTAGACTTTTCTGAATGATGTGCAAAAATCACATAGAGTTTATCATATCTGTAGAAACTGATCTCTTTAACTGCAATTCAAGGTGCTAGGTAGCTGTGAGTAGTGGCTGATTTCTAGCACTTGTTTATGTTGACTGATGAAAACAAATTTTGTAAACAAGTTTCAGGTGGATTTGCTCTACCATGGAACAAGGTACCATAGCCTGGGAATACCTCTGAGATGCCTTCAGGGTTTTTCAATTTTAACCTCTGGTGGGAAAATGGTGCTAAAGCACGTCAGCTTTGCCTCCAACGTCTCCCATGTAAGCAGGCTCTCAATCTCCCCAATCTTCTTACATTTACCAGAGAGGCCCCAAAAAGGATTAATGAGATTAGAATCCAATCTTCACTCAAGACCCTAGATACTGATGGAACCAGCTTGCACAGGGACAATGGGGATAGGGTATACTTAGAAAAACTCACTTCCCTACTAGGGCCTGGAATCTGAAACACTTAAACAGAGCGCTGATATTTGTGGAGACAGGGTTCCTTAGTGGCAAGGACTACATTTTATTAGCTTGGAATGGTTTATCAACGTTACCTTGTCTTCAGTTTACACATATGCATTACTCTGGTCTAGACCACCATAGCGTTATCTATGTATCATTTGTTGTTTACTCGTTTAGTCGCTTCTGACTCTTCGTGACTTCATGGACCAGTCCACGCCAGAGCTTCCTGTTGGCCATCAACACCCCCAGCTCCCCCAGGGACGAGTCCACCACCTCTAGAATATCATCCATCCACCTTGCCCTTGGTCGGCCCCTCTTCCTTTTGCCCTCCACTCTCCCTAGCATCAGCATCTTCCCCAGGGTGTCCTGTCTTCTCATTATGTGGCCAAAGTATTTCAGTTTTGCCTTTAATATTCCCTCAAGTGAGCAGTCTGGCTTTATTTCCTGGAGGATGGACTGGTTTGATCTTCTGGGAGTCCAAGGCACTCTCAGAATTTTCCTCCAACACCACAGTTCCAAAGCATCTATCTTCCTTCTCTCAGCCTTCCTTATGATCCAGCTCTCGCAGCCATATGTTACTATGGGGAATACCATTGCTTTAACTATGCGGACCTTTGTTGTCAGTGCGATGTCTCTGCTCTTAACTATTTTATCGAGATTTGTCATTGCTCTCCTCCCAAGAATTAAACGTCTTCTGATTTCCTGGCTGCAGTCAGCGTCTGCAGTAATCTTTGCACCTAGAAATACAAAGTCTTTCACTGCCCCTACGTTTTCTCCCTCTACTTGCCAGTTATCAATCAAGCTGGTTGCCATAATCTTGGTTTTTTTGAGGTTTAGCTGCAAGCCAGCTTTTGCACTTTCTTCTTTCACCTTCATCATAAAGCTCTTCAGTTCCTCCTCACTTTCAGCCATCAAAGTGGTATCATCTGCATATCTGAGATTGTTAATGTTTCCTCCAGCGATTTTAACTCCAGCCTTGGATTCCTCAAGCCCAGCATATCGCATGATGTGTTCTGCGTACAAGTTGAATAGGTAGGGTGAGAGTATACAGCCCTGCCGTACTCCTTTCCCAATCTTAAACCAGTCCGTTGTTCCGTGGTCTGTTCTTACTGTTGCTCCTTGGTCGTTATACAGATTCTTCAGGAGGCAGACAAGATGACTTGGTATCCCCATACCACTAAGAACTTGCCACAATTCGTTATGGTCCACACAGTCAAAGGCTTTAGAATAGTCGATAAAACAGAAATAGATGTTTTTCTGAAACTCCCTGGCTTTTTCCATTATCCAGCGGATATTGGCAATTTGGTCCCTAGTTCCTCTGCCTTTTCTAAACCCAGCTTGTACATCTGGCAATTCTCGCTCCATGAATTGCTGAAGTCTACCTTGCAGGATCTTGAGCATTACCTTACTGGCATGTGAAATGAGTGCCACTGTTCGATAGTTTGAACATTCTTTAGTGTTTCCCTTTTTTGGTATGGGGATATAAGTTGATTTTTTCCAGTCTGATGGCCATTCTTGTGTTTTCCAAATTTGCTGGCATATAGCATGCATTACCTTGACAGCATCATCTTGCAAGATTTTGAACAGTTCAGCTGGGATGCCATCGTCTCCTGCTGCCTTGTTGTTAGCAATGCTTCTTAAGGCCCATTCAACCTCACTCTTCAGGATGTCTGGCTCTAGCTCACTGACCACACCGTCAAAGCTATCCCCGATATTGTTATCCTTCCTATACAGGTCTTCTGTATATTCTTGCCACCTTTTCTTGATCTCTTCTTCTTCTGTTAGGTCCTTGCCATCTTTGTTTTTGATCATGCCCATTTTTGCCTGGAATTTACCTCCAATGTTTCTAATTTTCTGGAAGAGGTCTCTTGTCCTTCCTATTCTATTGTCTTCTTCCACTTCCGCGCATTGCTTGTTTAAAAATAATTCCTTATCTCTTCTGGCTAACCTCTGGAATTTTGCATTTAATTGGGCATATCTCCCCCTATCACTGTTGCCTTTTGCTTTCCTTCTTTCTTGGGCTACTTCTAGTGTCACAGCGGACAGCCATTTTGCCTTCTTGGTTTTCTCTTTCTTTGGGATGTATTTTGTTGCCGCCTCCTGAACAATGTTGCAAACTTCTGTCCATAGTTCTTCCAGAACCCTATCTACTAAGTCCAGTTCCTTAAATCTATTCTTCACCTCCACTGCATATTCCTTAGGAATATTAGTGAGCTCATATCTAGCTGATCTGTGGGTCTTCCCTAATCTCTTTAGTCTGATCCTAAATTGTGCAGTAAGAAGTTCGTGATCTGAAGTACAGTCAGCTCCAGGTCTTGTTTTTACCGACTGTATAGATGTCCACCACCTTTGGCTGCAAAGGATGTAGTCAATCTGATTTCAGTGTTGTCCATCTGGTGAAGTCCATGTATAAAGCCGTCTCTTAGGTTGTTGGAAGAGAGTCTTTGTTATGCAGAGTGAGTTGTCTTGGCAACATTCTATCAGCCTATGTCCTGCTTCGTTTTGTTCTCCCAGGCCATGCTTACCTGTAATTCCAGGTGTCATTTGACTGCCCACCTTAGCATTCCAGTCTCCCGTGATGAAAATAACATCTCTTTTAGGCGTGTTGTCCAGTAGGTGCTGCAGATCCTCATAGAACTGCTCTACCTTCTTCAGCATCTGTGGTTGGGGCGTATATTTGGATCGCTGTGATGGCTTGCCCTGAATTCGAATTGAGATCATTCTATCGTTTTTTGGATTGTATCCAAGCACTGCTTTAGCCACTTTACTATTAATTATGAAGGCTACTCCATTTCTTCTGTGGTCCTCTTGTCCACAGTAGTAGATCTGGTGGTCATTTGATGTGAAGTGGCCCATTCCAGTCCATTTCAGTTCACTGAGGTCCAAAATGTCTATCTTTAATCTTGACATCTCCCCAATAACCACATCCAATTTGCCCTGGCTCATAGATCTTACATTCCAGGTTCCAATGGTGTGTTGATCCTTAGAACATTGGATTCGCCGTTCACCACCAGCACCGTCGGCCGCTAGCCGTCCTTTCGGCTTTGAGCTAGCTGCATCATCACGTCTGGGGCTAGTTGAACTCATCCTCTGTTCCTCCCCAGTAGCATTTTGACCATCTTCCAACCTGGGGGGTCTCATCTTCTGATGGTATACCGACATATCTCTGGTTGTACTGATCCATTTAGTTTTCACGGCAAGAATACTGGGGTGGGTTGCCATTACCTTCCCCAGGGATCACATTTAGTCTGACCTCTCTGTCGTGACCTTCCCGTCTTGGGTGGCCCTTCACGGTTTAGCTCATGGCATCATTGAGGTGCTCAAGCTCCAGTACCATGACAAGGTAACGATCCTTTGCTGAAGCTATGTAGAATTACCATCCTTGAATTCATACAAACAACAGCCACCACAATGGTTGTAGAGTTGGCCTGGGGATTATGGGAATTAGCACCAGCATGGGAAAGACCAGGTGCGATTGTTTAATCATATCATAATTATATTATGTCAGGAGCACTGGCTGCCCTTCATCACTGATCTCAGTTTAACGTCCTGGCATAATTTACAAAGCCTGTAAACCAGTCTCAGAGATCCTGTTCTCTGGCTTATTACTAAAAGCAATCAGGTTGGCAATACCAGGAAAGCCTTTTTGGTGACCATTCCACTCTCATTAAATTTTCCCTTAAGTAACTATTGGGGTAGACATTTTTTGGTCCTTAGTATATGAGTTTATCTATGCTATTATCAGTTGTTTTTAAAGATATTTTTATTGCAAACTGCCTTATGAAGACTTGCTCTAAAAAGCATGGTAGGAATATATTAATTAAAATTACTCATAATCGCCACCTGATCCAGCATGAAAAATGTATGAAATAATCTGGGTCAGATATACAGAACAAAGCTTAACAAACAGATTTCTGACAGCACAATTCTTATTACAGAGCAAAACTGTCTGGCCAAGGTTGTTCCCAGCACTGTGGTATGCGATCTGTCCGATTACATTAATCAGAAATCTAATAAAGTAGGATGGACTTGCCTGAGTAGTAAAACTGGATCTGGAAGGCAAACAGGAAGTCTGAAAAAGACATCAAACAGTCCACAGCATCATCCATTAAAACAATCCTGGAATTGAGAAGGAGAGAGCTCAGCAACAGCCAATGTAATGTACAGCAGAGATACAGGGTATTGGAAGTAAAGCAGAAATGTTCAGAACTGATAAAAGGAGTCACATTTTGTTCTACATTTCCCCAAATCAGCTTCAGAATCTGCTTTATTAAGCCCATCTAATTTCTTCTCTTCAATGTTCTAAGACAATCAAAGGGAAACCCAGAAAGCTCTCAAATGTTATTTTTGTTATTATAGCATTGTTGTTACTATTCTTTTACTATTCCTAGGAAGTACCACTAAAGGCTGATGGTAGCAGCATATGTATTTAGTTAACCAACTAGCACTTTCAACTGATAGCCAATGCAGTGATCTCAAGATGGGCAGGATTCTGCAATAGCAGTTTTCCCCAGCTAATAGTCTGTTTGCCATATTCTCTATCATTTGCATTCCAAATCCTCTTCAAAGACAGCCCCTCATAAGGTGCACTGCAATAGTCCAGTCATGTGGTGATCAGGATGCAAGTCACTGTCACAAGAGCTTCCTGGTCCCGGCAGGGCTATGACTGGCTCACCAACTGAAACAGGGAAAAGTGCCCCCCTCCCCCCATGGCTTCCACCTCCTGCTAAAGTAGGAGCTGTGAGTCCAGGAGGATTCCCCAGATCACAGTCCAGCTCCTTCGGGGAGCAAGACCCATCAGAAGCAACCACTGGCTGAAGTTCTCGGATAACTCAGACTTCACAGATGAACTGCAGTTCCATCCTAGGAAGGGTAATATGAGTCTGTTTTTCCTCACTCAGTCCCTGACAACCCCAAGACACTGGTTAAAGACTTCTACAGCATCTCCAGCTTGGGCTGGAATTCCATGCACAACTGAATGTCACTGGCATACTGATGACATCTCATCCCAAACCAACAGATGACTTCTATATATTCTTCATATATATGAAACCCTCTTCAAAACCCTCCCTTGATACTGCTTGAGGTGATTAATAAAGTAGATTAATTTAAAGATGAACTAAATCTTGAAGAGACAAATGAAAAATACTTGCTATCTTGCTTTTGGAAAGGTAGCAATAGTCTAAAGGGTAAAACTAAAACAAGGTTACAACCACAAATACCGCCTCTGTGCTGTTTTAACCTTGGATGAAGACAGTTAATACTAATAGGCAGAGCAAAACTTTACTATCCTAATTTATATTGCTATTCCAAACAGCAGTGATCTACATTAAATCTACAAAACAAAATGAAAGAAAATCCTGTGATACCCTTACAAAAGCTTCAGGGAAGATCAGCTGGATGATAAAGCAGCAGCTGATGGGGAGGAAGGAATTTATACCCATTTATTACGCCATTAATTTGCCAGCATTGTTTGGATAGGTGAAAAGAAGCACACAAGAACATGACAATGCCACAGGAAAAAGATGTATTATGTAGATACCATGTTAACTGTTTGGAGTGTCCAAGTGTTATCTTTCTTTCTTTAGTTCCTTGACCCAAACCCACCCTTCTCTAAGATTTATCCTCTGAATCAATATTCTCAAATGTAACCAAGTTTAAAGTATACTCAAGTAACACCACCTGCCTAATCTTTCTTTCCCATGTTCATCTGCCCAGCTGTTCCTTAGTTGTTTCCCCACAGCCAATTCTTGAAAGTTACCTTTGCAACTCTGAAATGGTCTATACCATAATGCCATAGTAAATAATACTCAAAACCTACATGCTCCTAGTGTTTTTTTATTGATGTACAAATATGACACAATTGTACATAATTAATAGATAGACACCATGTATTTCAGTATCAGATGTCTCTTAAAAACTAAAAATAATCTGTTTTTATTTATTTATTTAATTAATTAATTTATGTCATCTCCCATCTCCCCCAATGGGGGACTCTGGGCGGTTTACAATAAAATAACACTAAAACCATAGCCATCTAAATTACCATTAAGATATAAATAAAATAAATGAAAAATCCAAGTGGAGATGGAACACAATCACTAAGAGGTGCGATGGCACTAGCCAACCCCAGGTGGAGCTATCGATCTCCCCCTCCCAAGCAAGGCGGCAGAACCAGGTCATCAGTTTCTTCCGGAAGTCCGAGAACGAGGAAATCCGTCTCAACTCCAGGGGCAAGATATTCCAAAGGGCGGGCGCCACTGCAGAGAAGGCTCACCTCCTGGACCCCACTAGATGAAATTCCTTTGCTGATGGGGTCCGTAGCATGCCCTCCCTGCCTGACTGGGTGGGACGGGTTGATGTTATGGGGACGAGACGGTCCCTCAGGTACCCTGGTCCCATGCCATGTAGGGCTTTAAAGGTGATAACCAACACCTTGAATTGGACCCAGAAGCAAACTGGTACCCAATGCAGCTCACATAACAGTGGTGTCACATGGGCTGATTTTACAGCACTGGTAACTGTCCGCACAGCCGCATTCTGGACCAGCTGAAGCTTCCGAATACTCTTCAAGGGTAGCCCCATGTAGAGCGCATTGCCGTTGTCTATATGGGAGATGACAAGGTCATGAGTGACTGTTCAGAGGGCATCTTGGTCCAGGAATGGGCATAGCTGGCGCACCACCCGAAGATGTGCAAAGGCCCTCCTGGCCGCGACTGCCACCTGCTCTTCAAGCAGGAGTTGCGAGTCCAGGAGGACCCCCAGGTTCCGCACTGGTTCCGAATGGGGCAGTGCCACCCCATCCAGAACCAAAGATGACAACTTCCTGGAACCCAAGGGGCCATCAATCCACAGCCACTCTGTCTTACCAGGGTTCAGTTGAAGCCTGTTGATCCCCATCCAGGCCCCCACAGCCCCCAGGCACTTGGAAAGGGTGGAGACTGCATCACCTACTTCACCCGGGATGGAGATATATAACTGAGTGTCATCGGCATATTGATGATACTTCATCCCATGGTGACGGATGATCTCACCCAGCGGTTTCATGTAGATGTTAAATAAGAGAGGAGAGAGTACCGAACCCTGCGGCAACCCACAGTGGAGGGGTCGAGGGCCGGATCTCTCCTCTCCTATCACCACCGACTGGGAACGGCCCTGGAGGAAGGAGGTGAACCAGCACAAAACTATACTGCCCACCCCCAATCCCCTGAGCCGCCCCAAAAGGATACCATGGTCAATGGTATTGAAAGCTGCTGAGAGGTCTAGGAGAGCCGGGATGGATGCACTCCCTCCATCCCGCTCCTGCCATCATCCATAAGTGCGACCAATGCAGTCTTTGTCCCATATCCTGGCCTGAAACCTGACTGAAAGGGGTCCAGATAATCCATTTCCTCCAGAATTCTCTGGAGCTGCAACACAACCACTTTCTCAACCACCTTCCCCAAAAAGGGAAGGTGGGAGACAGGGCAAAAACTGCCCGGTATAGTAGGCTCCAGGGATGGCTTCTTAAGGAGGGGGTATACCAGCGCCTCCTTAAAGGCAGCTGGAAACACCCCCTCCCTCAGAGATGCATTAACCATCGCCTGGACCCAACCACCAGTCACTTCCCAGGCTGATTTTATCAGCCAGGAAGGGCATGGGTCAAGCTGACATGTGGTTGCATTCACAGTCCAGAGGATCCTGTCCACTTCCTCAGGCCCCACAGGATCAAACCGTTCCCAGATAACAGGGTAAGTACATTCCCCTGGCATCTCCCCAGACTCCGCTTCAAGCTGAGAGTCCAACTTAGAATGGATCTGAGTGATTTTATCCTGAAGATGCTGTGAAAACTCTTCCGAACGGCCTTGTAGGTGGGTCCCTGGATCTACCAGACCCAGAAGAGATCGAGCGATCTTAAACAGGGCGGCATTCTGCAGATGCAATAAGAGTGGAGAAATACTCACATTTCACCGGTCTTACCACCACAAGGTAGGCCTTAATAGCGGCTCTAGCTTGTGTTCGGTCGGATTCAGTCTTCGTCTTCCTCCAGCAATGCTCCAGATGTCTCTTGACCCTCTTCAAAACCCTCAGCTCCTCCGTAAAACATGGGGAGTGACAGATCGAACGAGGCAAGAGAGGTTGCACAGGTGCGATCCTGTCCAAGGCCCCGGCCACGGCCCTATTCCAGGCTGTGGCTAGGTCCTCCACTGGACTGTGCAGCAGGCCCTTGGGAATAACCCCCAGCTCCCTCTGAAACCCTACTGGGTCCATCAGTCGCCGGGGGCAGACCAATCGAATGGGTCCTGCCTCCCTGTGGAGCAGGGTGGCAGAATCGAATCTCAGGATCACCAGGGCGTGGTCTGACCATGACAATGGGGACAGATCTAACTCTCCCCTCAGATCACATTGCCACTGCTCCGACAAGAAAACCAGGTCCAGGGTGTGACCACAGTCTTGAGTCAGGTCCCAAATAATCTGGGACAGGCCCATAGCTGCCATGGTAGCCATGAACTCCCGAGCTGTCTCTGTGGCACATCCCAGGGATGGCAGATTGAAGTTCCACAGAACCATAAGCCTGGGGAACTCCACTGCCAACCCCGAGATGGCCTCCAGCATTTCGGACAGGGAGGTTGCTACGCAGCAGGGAGGCTGGTACAGTAGCAACACCACCATCCCAACTGTTCTCGGGATCCCAGCTTGTAAAACAGAGTCTCACAACCAGCTACTTGCGGAGCAGGGCCCCTGAAGGCCACTAAAGATTTTCTAATGACAACTGCCACCCCTCCTCCCCTGCCCTGGTGTCTCGGCTGGTGCCACACTTGAAACCCGGCTGGGCACATCTCAGAGAGGGCTACTCCCCCTTCTGAGCCCAGCCAGGGCTCGGTGATACACGCCAGGTCTGCCCTCTCCTCTGTGATTAGATCACATATGAGGGGGGCCTTGTTGTTCACTGACCTGGCGTTAAGTAGCAGCAGCCGAAGACCAGGGGTCGTGAGGATCTGCCGTCCAGGGCCTGGGTATGACCACGGAGGGCCAGAACACACCACTGGTAATAACCACCAGGGGCGTCTTCCCCGAGGCTGGCCTGCCCTCCAGGTCCTGTCATAACATCCCCGGCCCATCACCACCTCGATCGAATAGCCCGCCCTACAGCCCCCAGAGTTTTCTAGCCCAGTAGCCTCCACTCCCAGACCTCCGGAACTCCTGGGCTTAACCAGGGGTCCCTTTTCCCACACATCCATCTTCTCCCTCAACATCTACCTTAGGCAGTGGCAATCCCCCCCAGCGCACCAGCTTCTGCTCTCGGCGCTGTTGGGTCACCACTGCCATCCACACCTTTACTATACCCCACCCCGCCCTCTCTCACTAGTAGAGGTGGGACACACCAGCCACTCCTAGCCACCCCTGTCTCTCACTCAGGGGTGGGTAGACTTCCATACCAAGAACCAATCCTAACCTCCTCCTGAGCCTCTCACCCACAGGGGGAGTAGCACAGTCACACTCACACCAAGGGACGCCAGCCCTCTGCCACCTAATATAGGGGAATGGGCAATCTCCCCTTCCCTTCCCCCCCCTGAATCCCCTAAGATCTTAAAAGCCAGGGGATTTCTCCCGAAGCCACTTTTATTTTTGTACTAAAAACTGTTTCTAAACTATAAATCAGAGAATCAGGGATATAAATGAAGGCTCTTGTCCTTTAGGATATATTTTTCTTCTGAGTCTTCAAACAAGATGTTAAAAAGATCTTGTACTAATTTTCTGCAGAGTAAAACAATGTTTTTTAATACATTGCATAGTATTCAGATTTATATATTTATATCCCTTCATATGAGTCTTGATTTTAAATTGAATGATCTGTTGGCTTTTCCACAAGTACTTACAGACTATTACCCTATAATAGGTAATATTATAGTCCCCTGATGTGAGTCTCTAAGGGCAAAATGATTGACTGTTTCCCTGTAACTGTAGTTCTTCAAATAGATCTGTATTTGACCCTTCATTTAGGAACATTCTAAAACTGAGCTTTGTAATGAGACTCCACCCACTCCAGCATATCCCTTCACCAAGAAATGAGAAGTACTTCAGTTCCAATACCCACACAGTGGCTCAAGAGGAGTAAAAGAAGAGGTTGCTTAAGAAGGACTTGAATAATCACAATTACAAGTAAACAATTTGTAGTTCTTTGTGATTTCTAAGCATTCCATATATGTATAACGGTATGTTCAGAAACTGACAGATTTATATCCTCGCCACCTGGACATTCCTCATTTATCAGTTAGTTAAGAGAACAGCCTTCTTGCCAAAAACTGAAAAAGTCCCTACCTTAACTAGCTGAGAAACAAATTAGGTTATAAAGCAATAGCAACCCAGTTGCTGAGATTTCTGTAATTTTTTCATATTCTCTTTCGATAAATTTTGTTAAAAGAAACTCTGGGAGAATCTTGCTTTTAGTTGAAGTGGGCTTCCAGGACCTTGACTATGGGGAAGAACATAGAACACAAGGCTGCAGCCAACATCTAGACAATGAAGCATCTGCTGCATATCATCTGAGAGAAGGAAGTCAGAAGAAGTACGACTTGAGCCAGATGGAAATCAGTCATTGCCTTTGGCAGGAAAGAGGCATCTGGTCAGAAATTTGTCTCTAAGTTGGATGAAGTAAGTTAGATCAGTGTGAAAAGTACATGAGTTCACTGATGTGATATAAAGAATTAATAGTTGCAAGAAGAAACACTTTAATAGTAGGCAACATTTTTTGTCATGATTTCAAACAGTTTAGAACTCAAGTGGGGATAATAAAATAATGGAAGTCCAAGAATGAGATTACCCGGGATATCCTGAACCAAGGATATAGGCTCTCTAAAGTAAGCCGATGTTTCTGAACCAAAAAGGTGGGGAAAATCTTACTATTACTGGACAGGAAAATGAAAAGCAGAAATTACTATGTAGACTGAAAGAAGATAAACTCTGTGTTTCAGAGACAATAAAAGTTGTAGAAGGGCATAAATAGAGCAGTTGCATGGGCTTCCATGGAAAGATGATGAGGTAACCATTTGAAAAATAGCTCACTTAGCCTTATAAGAACAGCAGCAGTCTTCCTGGAGGCATCCATTTGCTCATTTATCAGGTACTACATAACTAAGAGGTGAGACTCCAGGCTATTAGATACAGGACCTGGACACTATCTCCCAACAGGAAGTCATTGTGAAGGGAGAGGGGGTGAAAACATTTGTTTGCCATCTGAAGGAAACTGGTGAACCAGATGTCATAAAGATGCACAGGGTTGTCCAGAACAAATCTTGGCAATAGTTTGGTGAGCCAAAAAGTAGGGATGGGAAGCACAAAAAAGACTTTCCATTTACAGTTCTGTGAAAAATTATATGCATCCCCCCAAATTTTCTGAATTTTATATATCTTTGCATGCAAAAGTAGATGCAAAAATAGAGGGTATGAACAAAAAATGCTTGAGCTGCAAAGAGGGTGCTTATTTCATTTATTTCATAGATAGCCATTCAACATGTGATGAGCCAGTGTAAAAAAGTTACTCCTGACTTAAGTTCAATACTTTCAGGGCAGATTTGGCTCAGCACTGCCCAGCATAAATCTCATACACTTTGACCCCTCATCCCAGCAAAGTTCCTACCATACAGATTCTATAGCTACATCATGCCTCACTTAAAACAAGTGAGGCATTCCAGCTTACCAGTCTGGAAAAGATTACAAAACCATCTCTGAGGCTACACTGACTTATAGCCAGAGACATGGTCTTGACATGGGGAAGATACGGGATAACCGTGAATCTTCCAAAGAGTTATAATTTTGTGAAAATCACTCCAAGACTCCATCATAAAATCATCCAGGAAGTCACAAAGTATCCCAGAACAATACCCAGGGATCTGCAGACCTCTCTTGCCTTGGTTAAAGTTAATGTTCATAACCCTACCATCAGAAAAGTGGAGGATAGAAATTGAATTAATGGAACAGTTGTAGGGCAAAAGCTATTCTTCACTAAGAACACTAATGCCCATCTCAACTTTCCTAAAAAGAACCCAGTCAATCCTCCAGATGTCTGGAGGAGTTCTATGGACAGATGACTCAAAAGTGGAATTTTTAAGGCTACATGGCTGTAATAACCACCCAGAGTCCCTCTGGTGGGAGGAGATGGGCGGTGACAAATTTGATAAATAAAATAAAATAAAGAGTATTACATTGATGGAGATATGCAGGAACCATTGCCTAAGCAAAAGGGGCTGAAGCATTTTTAAGCCCAGAACAAGATAACATTCGGAATTGGCTCAGGAAGATGCTTCCCTAGTTCACTGAACTATGATGATGATGATGATGATGATGATGAGGAGGAGGAGGAGGAGGAGGAGGAGGAGGAGGAGGAGGAGGAAGAGGAGGAGGAGGAGGAACAGCACAATCAGAATTCCAAGATTCTGTTATTACAGCCAATCTCAACAAAAGTAGTGTTAGCCTTCCTGTGGAATTGACTTCCTGGTCTGCTCTACCTAGTGGGGCTGACAGTCTGTTACAAATGAAACACTACATTCCACAAAAACATAAATGTCATACCAACTATCAAACACCAAGGTGGCAGTATCATGGCTTGGGAATGTTTGCTGCTTCAGTGGCAGGACTTGCCATTGTTGAAAGAAACATGAATTCTGCAGTATATCACTGAATTCTATAGGAAAATATAAGGCCATTTATTCATCAGCTGAAGCTAAAGCACTAGTGGGTCAGGCAGCAAGACAAAAATCCCAAATATCAAAGCAAGTCTATAAGAATATGGATGAAGAACAATTTTAGTATTTTGGGGTGGCCAAGTCAAAATGCAGACTTATACCCCATAGAAATGTTGTGAAATGAGAAGTTCATTCTAGGAAACATTCAAATGTTTGTTAGTTGAAGCAGTTCACCATGCAGATATGGTAAAAATTCCTACACAGCAATGTGAGAGACAAATCTTAAATTACTGAAACATTTAATTTCAGTTATTGGATCTACAGGTGATGCAACCATCTATTTAGCTAAGGCAGTGATTACTTTTTCACACTGCTCTTTATGAAATAAATTAAACAAGCACCAAGCTGTAGTACAGTCTACTCATTCAGATTCCCTTCATGTATCAGTAAGATCCATATGAAGCTTGGATAACATTCAGCAGCAAAGATCCAGAAAATCTCTAAAAAAGTTAAATACTTTTTCACAGAACTTAACATCTGGAGATAATTATTCCCCAGAATCCTGGGTCACAGCAAAATTGGCTGTGATAGTGAGGTTGATGTGAGAATGTCCCCAGAGATGCAAGATGTAGCAGACCATCCATAGCTTCAACTGCAATCATGAATGTTACCACACAACTCACTACAAAGATGTTCTGTTCAGAAACACTTTATTATATATGCACCAATGTGACAATTGCAGTGTCAAGAAGAACAACATTCCACTTTGTTTATATAAAAGACACTGGTCATGTTGGACAGATGATCTGACCTGAGATTATAAGTGGAAAAGCAAGGTATTCCTTATACATTGCAAGTTGCTCCAGGGTGCTGACAGCCACCGGGTTTCCTTCCAGAACCAATGGCCTCAGGCAGAGTGAGGCTTCAAATGTTTGTCCCATCTTGTTTGCAAAATGTTTATGGTCAGCATCAGGAAAGGTGCAATTCAAGAAAAAGTTCGCTTTTGGAGAGATTGTGTGGATCCATTCACCATCTGAGATGAATGAGTGATGCTTCTTGGAAAACAAAGCTAATTTTTATTTGGAATCAGGAACAAAATCATAATTGAATGGTTTGGAGATGAAGACAAGCAAAAATAATAAGTACCATCAAGAATGCTATTTAATCCAGCATCTGCTAAATTAGGCCTGTCTGAACTTAGCAGAAATGGAAGAGCTGGTTGTCTAGTTGGAAATAGCCAATTAGCAGGCATGTGGCAGGAAGGCCCAGCCATGACAGAATCTACTATCATACCAATATACTTGATTTGTTGAAATTGATGAAGATTCACTGAATTCAGAAAGAAATCCAAGTCTTGGAGAACAAAGAAGGTGAGATTGATGCTTGAATCAAGGTTGGAAAGGGTAAAGCCTGCTAAAAACCAGCTGTGGATGTACTGAAAACTGAAATCTTTTGATCCAATGGATTTATATAATTACTGTCATGCAGTTGGTAAAAACCTGAAGGAGTATAATGAGACTGAATGGCAGAACCTGATATGGCAGCACTGGCTCTACCAATTTTCTTCTTCTTCTCATGTCTATCACCAAGTCTTATTTCTTTCCACTAGTGTGCAATTTCACTACTCATAAGTTCTTCATAATGAGGGCTGCAGTGTGCAAAAGTGTACTCCTAACAAAGGACAAAGTAGAAGACCTTGCATTATTCCTTGCCACAGTCATGGAGTGCTGGTCCACTAAAATACTTAGTTTCAAAGTGGATATGAGGGTAATTTAAGTCTTCCCTGCTCCAGTAGGAGGTTGCTCTTTCTCACGAATGCCCATGCAGTCTGCTATGATTTCTTAGCCCTGACTGCTGTAATTCCTCTCAAGCGGAAGTCACTCTGATATATTATGTTTTCATTGCCATAAGGAAGCTTTTGCACGATCTTGGATGTCTCCACTTCACAATATAGTTAGACAGAAATTGTCTACCATCCTTCAATTTTCTCTCATTCTGCTATAGTTAAATCTGGAAGAGTTTCCACTGAGAATATACAATTTATTTGTTTTAGTGGATTTCAAACAATCTGTGATAATTTGGCAGCTATTGTTCACTTATGATTCAATTTTTCTTGTGTAAATGGAGTATTCTCTCACTGGGCATACAAAGTCAGTTGTGGAGTAATAGAGGGCCAAGAGAGAAATTCTAACTTGAGCTGCCAGTTTTATAAAATCAAAGGTCATGTCTATAAAGTAAAACCAGAATCTCTCCTACATACTGTATATATACTAAAGATTTAAATATTGTTAGCACTATCATCAATGTTGCTTCAATGAAACACTAGACTGGTAGTTTTTTGAAATGTCTTTCTATTACTAGTTTCATGCCTGATGTCCATGGTTGATTACTGGTAGGTCCTCTGTTTCTTGTAAACAAAGTAAAACGTAAAAAACATAAAAAGTTGCTTATTTTAACAAGTAAAATGCCTTTTAGCAATTGAGAAGTCTTCAATGTTAACTAACATAAATGTCACTGAACTTCTGAAGGGGAGTCCAAAGGGGCTCTTATATTTATTAATCTCTGCATCTTTAAAGTAATCTGTAGGTTAATTTGATGTACATCGTGATTTGCAGGATTAATAGTAGTCAAACAAAACTTGTGACTCCAGGACCACAATATTCCACCATATTGACATACCTTCTGTCTTTCATCCCAATAGTAAAACAGTTAAAGAAGCACCAGTGATCTTTATGATGCAGATGTGACAACATGAATCTCTGAAATCTAGAGTTACAAACCAATCTCAGTGATGAAGAAGGGGAAGAATATTTTTGACAGCAACAATCCAGAATTTTTTGAAAAGAATGAAGGCATTGATTTGAATATAATTTTTATTAAGAATTTTGATTACAATAGTAAAAACTAATACAAACTTAACTTAGAGAAAGAGAAGAGAAAAAAAGTATTAAAAGTACAGGAAAAAAAGAAAAAGAAAAAAATAAGAAAAAGAAAAGAAATATATAAAGAAGTTACTTCCAACCTTCATCACAACCAGTGTAAACACATTTAGTAACTCTTCACCCCCTGTAAGGTTACAAACAGATATCTGTTCATCCCATATCCCATCCCCTATGTATAAGCAAATCCATAAAACATCAACTTTTCGATCCTGGTGTCAGCAAAAAGCCCATAGGTTGCTAGAACTTGGCAAAAAAAAAAAGTCTTATTTTAACTTTGATCAAATAAGCCAACTTTATACTCCTTCCTTTTACTTGTAAAAGTCTTAATCTTTAATTCAATCAAATATTGTAGGATTTGATTTCTCTTCAATTTTTCTTTTGCACAGATTTCTTCTTTAAAAAGCCTCTTTCATAAATCCAATAAAAAAATTTTCAGGTCATTCTTTTAGTTTATCATTTATATTTCCTTTTAAATTTTTAAAACTTCAGCCAGTTTCTTTTGTATATCCAGTAACCTTAACATCCTTTTCTAAATTATTTTCTTGGCCTGTCATTTGTAGTTCCATTTTTGGTACTTTCTCTGTCTTGTCAGATAAAATTTGTTCCACATCTGTCATTCCTTCATTAACATCTCTTGGACATAGTCTTTCCATAGAAACAGATATCATTACTGACAGTGTTGATATTGTAGTTACTAATTTCTGGCTCCATTCTTCAAAGAACATTACTTTAATGTTTCTGATGTATAACATTTTGTGTCATCTTATAATTCCTAGTTTTAACTGACATCAAGAAGAGGCTTGTATTTTTTTTTCCTTCTGCTTAGAATCTTTAGCCCCTCTAGTGTTCAGTTTCTAAAACCATAAAGGAACTTATCTTTGTTATGGCTTACAACAGCCAGGATAGCCAAAATAAATCTGTTTCCTACAAGAAGCTATTTATCTTTTATAGATAATTCCAAAACCTTATAGTAAAAGTCAATATTCCAAACTTATCTGGACCCTTAATCCATTTATAACTTACAACAAAATCTTATTTAGCTTTTTGCTGTTTATTTCAAATTCCTTAAGTTCTTAAGCTTATAATTAATTTGTCTTTTGTTCAGAGTTGAAGATAAAAATCACCTGACGACTTTTCAAACTTGTCATTCTGAAGTTCTCTAATAGCTTTAAGATGGTTAATAGGCAATTTCCAAAACTGATTAGAAAGTGAGGTTTGCAAACTTAGTGTCCTTTAAAAAGCTTCGCTGCAGTTGTGAGCAAGATGGCTGATCTCTTCCACTCCTGGCACTCAACCTGTGGAAAACCGCTGTCCTGTGAACCAGCCATCCAGAGCACATGTGGATCCCATCCTCCTTATCCAGACAGGTTCCAAGGAACCAGTCTACTTGCTGGTTCCTTGGTCTTTGCTGCAGTAGTCAGCATTTTCACAGAGCCATCTTCAGTTTGCCATACCTTCCCCAGAAGTCAAAGAGAATGAAGGGATTGATGTGGTGGAAATTGAGGACTGGCAGACACCACTAACTCTGTATAATGCCATGAAATATTGGGAATAGAAGCCCTGAACTTCTTCCAGCTGCATGGTTTCTACAACATTCTGGTAGAGGAATTTGCAAAGATCTGCAAGGATAGAAGAAAGAGGAGTGGGGTGCCATATCCCTCAGGTAGCAAAGACCTGAATTCCATATGGTAACGAACCAATAGTCTGAAATGATAAGCTTTCAGTTTTGAGCAACGGTATCCATTTGTCTACAAAACCACTTAGGTACATCTGAAACCTAAAACATCTATAGTTATTACCCACAAGAGTGTTGTTAGTGAACAGTTAAGTTATTATGCAGCTGAAATGCTTGAAAATCCAGACCTGGATTTTTCAAACTATGTTCTGTGAGAATTTCATGGGGTTCTATAAAAGACAAAAGGAGAAAAAAAGCTCACTTGAACACACAAATTTTCTGTCACTACAGCTTTGACCCTTGATCAGAGATTCTGGGAGCTACTTTTTTAACTAGTAGTTTCCATAGCCTGAAAAAGTTTGAAAACCCCTGATCTATGTTATAAACAAGACTTGGTGTAGTTACCTAAATAAACAACAAGTTCTGATGTTCTTACAGTGAAAATTTCCAATGTATGTGGTTATTGTTAGGAAGATAGGAATCCTATCTTCCATGTAGGTTCTAGCTTCATTGAGCACAATGTGGAATTCCAATATCTTTAGACTCCTGAGAATCTTCATTGGCTCTGGACCATAACAGTTAATAGAAATAGCTTGAGAAAGCTAAGTAGAGGGAGGAGGAGATGGAAGAGCTACAGGACGTAGCAGGAGGCTTTCCTCCCTGCCACTCAGAGCAGCTCAGTTCAGTGAGGCAAATTCAAGCATGCAGAGCAGCTTGAATTAATTACTGCAAAGAAGAAAGGATAAGGCTAAGAGGGTCCCCAGGAGAAAAGCTACTATTTAGGACAAAGCCCTTTGAAGATGTCGAAGTGCTTCTGTTTTATTTCTTATGTCCCAGAAACCTCCTCCTGCTGCTGTCTGGTAACAGCTCTAGTTCTTAAGTCTCATTACTAACCACATTACAGAGATGGTCAACGGCCACATCAAGGCGACGGCTTTGAAGCTGGCACACAGAGCATCTTCCATCTCCCAGGCAATAAAATATAGCCATTGGCATCTTCAAGCTCTGGAAACACTAAAAGCCATTGGCTGAATTTGGTATCACATTTTCTGCCTTTTAGACAGTGGAATAGGCATCAATCTACCCTACCTCACAATTGTAGAAGAGCTATAAAGTATTAATAGAGAGGTAAAATTTGGTGCAATATTAAATTAAGTGACAACAAATTAAGTTATACGAGAAAATTATTCTGCCTGAAAAAGTACAGTATTTGATTGGAAACAAGTGCATTTTATTTCCCTAAGAGTTTGTGCTCTAGCTGCTCAAGAGGAAGCTAAGGGTTATTTCTTCAAGTGACTGTGTAACTGTATAGCTGGAGTAACAATGGAGTACTACACTGCCTCCTTATGGATCTCCTAAAGTGCTATGCTGGGGGAGGATCTTAGTGCAGGGGTTCAACCAAAGAGTATGATCCTGATTTAGAGCAAAATCCTCCTGAAGAGGAAACAGAAGGTATGAATTCTTCAAAATAGGAATGTCTCATATAGTAAGAGAGCCTATCCTTCTCTTAGCATATTTTAATAATTTGTTTCATAAAAAGAATGAACATTAAGATAACACAGTTAACTATTTCTTTGTTATAACCTACCACAATCTAACAACTCTTGGCAGCTTCTACAGCATATAACAAAAAATTTAAAACATGCATGATATGACTAAAAGATAACATCATAAAATTTTGGAAATAGAAACAACAACGACAAATGGGAAACAATATTAAAGGGATAAAAGATGGCACAGTTCTTAAATTAGGAGAATGTTGTCCAAATAACTTCATTTTCAACACCTTCCTGAAGGTCAACAAGGAGGACCCAGCACGATCTGCATCAGGAGACTATTCCAAAGCACCAATGCTGCTATAGAAAAACAGTGTTTTCTACTTTCAGCCCCTCTCTCATTGGTTAGAATTGTGAAGCCACAGGTAGGTTCTCTCTAAAGGATCTAGTGGGTCAGGTTGATTCAAGTTGGAGCAGGCAGTGCTGCAGGTACCCAGGGGCCAAACCATGAAGGGCTTTATAGGTCAACATTACACCTTAAAGCAACCAATGCAGGGGTGCAAAATTTGTGTTATATATTGCCAGTGCCAACAGCCAGTAGGTATGTGGGCTTATGCATTCTGGATTGCAGTTTCTAAGTAGACTTTAAGGGCAGTCCCATGTAAAATGTCTTGCAATAATCAACCAGATGGTAATGAGGGTGTGAATTACTGTAGCTACAACCTCCTGTACTAGATAAGGTTTTTCTTGGAAAATTGCCAAGGAAGTCTAACAATATCACATTTGATTTCAAAAGAAGAGAGTTTTAAAAAGAAAAAAAGATGGGTTTGATAAAGTAGAAAGGGAAAGCTCTGAAGGCAAATACTCAAAGGTTATTGTAGATATAATATTTGCTACAAATTATCTAGCAATATCAACAAGAATATTAGAGAAAAGAGGGATTCCTTCAGAAAGTAAAAGTCTTGCCAAACTCAGCATATGTAAAAAGGACCTGGGTGACTTGATGAGTTATCAACTGAATCACAAGGTGAATATGAGCCAATAGAATGATACTGCCGTACAAAGTCTTTAGAAGTCCTCTTTTCAGTCATCTAGCAACTTGACAATCATATTGTCTAACCTCTCTTCTGAGTAATTTGTTGTATAGAACAGGGCCCAAAACTGAACTTTTCATTATGCTACTTGACAAATTCATCTTTATGTGGACCCAGTGATATATGCTCATTGAGCATGATTGTTTACCCAGCTAGATATTCCTCTCATGGTAGTAAAATCCAGTTAACATTTTGTCATCTCCTGTACTGCAATCTTATGGGAGACTGTTGAATGCTTTGCTGAAGTCAAGGTAAACTATATCCATTGCATTCCCATGATCAACTAAGTTGGTCACTTTATCAAAAAAGGAGATTGGGTATTTTTGATATGATTTAATCTTGATAGACCCACGCTAAGCAATGCATTTTTTCCTAAATTGTCAGCCTTACCAGGTGGACCAGACACGAAACACAACCAGATGAGCTAATTCTACTTTATTGTAAGGCTACATTAACAGAATCTTGCAAGTCTGAAAATACAATTTTTCTCCTGTCTCCTTTACACCCCAAGAAATTAGGGAGAGTCTCTTCTGAGCCTCTTGCCCTGCCCACTACCAAGCTGAGGACTATGCTGTCTCTTATCTGACCATTCTCTAGGCAGCATCTGTGGGCCCAGTCTCCCAAGGTCATTCCCACATACCATTACATCAGTGCTCACAAACCAACAGTAATAATTTGTTTCAGCATTTTGACCAGTATCAGTATAAACCCAGTTGTTCTGTATTTCCAGATCCAGAAGTGCCTGTGTGGGGACAAGGGAAGGGAACATGGGTGCAACTGTATGAAACTCCATCCCTTTTTTTAGTGTGTGCAATGAATGTTGAAAAGGGACATTGCTTTGATCACAGTTGCAGGCACCTTCTTTTTTGACAAACTCCTCCTGTGGGTGCCTGTGCCCACATCCTCCTTTTGAAATTAGGAACAACATCTGCCTTTCTCCAGTTCTCTGGCACTATGTTGTCCTCCATGATTTCTCAAAATTCACAGAAAAGAGCTCCAAAATGACATTTACAAGCTCCTTCCAGAATCTTGGATGAAATTGGCCTGTCCCTGAAGAATGTGTTTCTTTCTTTTGGCAAATATTAGCTACTTGCTAGTATGCCTCACTGATGATTATACCCACTTCCATTTAATGTCTGTCTGTCTGTCTATCATCTTCCCCTTAACTCAGCTGAAAGCTCCCTAGGTATCCTAATCTACCCCTTATTTCTTTTTCTCCTTGGAATGGTATGCAACTCTACTTCCAGTATCTTTTGACGAGTTTCCAACTCTACTGTGCTCCCTGGAACCTCTTTCCATGTGATGCGACCTAACACCTTTCTAAGCTTTTGAAATTGGCTGTCCTAGTGTTGCTATTATTATTATATTTTTATCCTGGCTTTTTTATATATAGAACTCAAGATGGCAAACAATATTCCTGCCTTGTATTTTCCCCACAACAACAGCCCTGTGAGGTGAGTTGGGCTGAGAGAGAGCAACTGGCCTAAAGTCACCCAGCCAGTTTTCATGCCTAAGGCAGGCCTAAAACTCAGTCTCCTGGGTTCTAGGCCAGCACCTTAACCAAGACACCAAACTGGCTCTCATGTGTTCATGTGTGACTAAGATGTAATCTCTCTCTCTCTTAGTATTTTGAACCTCAAATGATTTTGTCCCAAAATTTCCATTGCCTTTATTTCTTTAATCAGCTCTTCCCTACTGATTAGGATCAGATCTAGGATAAGCAATATCAAATGTGGAACAAAAACTATGGTCCAAAGTTTTACTCTCACAAAACCTCTATTAAATCACACTCCATTCCACCTCTCCTTTACTAAGCTATTGAAGTAGACGAACACTTAGGGATGAAAAAATGTGCCCTTCCGCTTTGCTGTTGTCTTTCCTCCTACTTACTTACTTGAATAGCTTTACTGCTATTCAATCTCTTCCCTTCCTATTGTTTGTTATTAATACATAGCAACAGCTCCTGGAAGAGGTAGCTGCATCACAGAATCATCTCAGCCATGCAGCTTCAAGGATACCAAAATATATGGTGACTTATAAACTATGTCGATACAAATCATAGCCCCTAGTGGGTTGTAGCTTCTTGTGGGTGCTGCCACTGAATTTATAACCCCTCAAAAATCAACTACAATGCTGTCAGAGTACTTCAAAAAAGTATATGATGAGTATAGTAAGCACACAAAGAGGAAAGTGCTTGACAAAAATGATTCCCCAAATTAATCTTTTTTCCAGCTGGTGAAGTTTATGGGTCATCACTCAAGATGAAATGAACTTCTGATAAAAAAAAGCAGACAAGCACATAAGAATATCAAATGGTACAGATGAAGAAGAACAGGGGAAGACAGCTTCAGATTAAGGCAATATCAAACAACTTCTCTTTACTAGCTTAGCAGGCAAAAACAAAACTCTCTCAACCCAGGAAGAGTAAAGGCAGTGATATCATCCCCACCTGAATCTGGGTGCCTCAGAGACACAAATCTCAATTTTCTCTCACACCTGCTGTTCCAAAACCCTTAACTTGTCTGTCTCCAAGGCACACGCACACAAGCATAGAAGTACAAAGGCTGCACCCTTAACAAAGCCTTAGGTTTACGAAAAGTTTGCAAATTATTTTTTTAAAACAGCCATACATCTAAATTTTTTAATTTAGACTTGTAGCCAAGTTTGTGGAGACTGTTAACCAACTGCACTATTATTAGTGGCCATTTTTCTTTATTAATTTTCACAACCAGCTTCTGAAGGAGACTGCTATTAATCTCACTTCGCAGAGCTAAGCTGAAAAATAAGTGACTCACATTTTAAGGTGAGCTGATCTGTTAGAACATTTTACTTGCCACCTCTTAAGAATCTACTAAATAGCTCTTGATTAAGCCAGTCTCATATATATATGTGTGTGTGCATGTACATATATATATATATATATATACACACACACACACACACAGTATGTATGTGTGTGTGTGTATATACATATATAAACAGCATGTGCATTTTTAAAGAGATCCATGTTAATAAGATGCTAAAATGTTGCAGAAAACTTGTCATTTTCCCCAAGCCCATAATTTCGTGAGAATCAAAAGGTGCACCCTCCTGCTGTAAACTTATGTCTCTACCAACATTTAAAACAGTGGTTTTCAAACTTGATTTGGAGAAATGTGTACTTTACTGGAGACTTATTGATGAGTTCTCCTAAGAAAGGTGGCAAAGGCTAAAAGACTCCCTAAGAAGTAGTTAGAGATTTATGATGCTTCATACTGCCAAATATTAACCAGTCAAGCATAAAACATAAATCCACAGCTATGAATCTGTAAGCCAATGGTCACAGCAAAAACATTAAAAGACTAAAATAAAATTTAAAATAACATAATCATTGCTGACCAAATCTAATCATCTTATGCACATAAAGAACGTAAAGCATCCCCCACCAGGACAAGCACACAGGACAGGCTAGTTATACCTAAAGGAAGCAATCCTGAAGGAACCTAGAGCCAAGCCATGTCAGTTAAAACCAGACCTTTGAACTATACCCATAAACCTACTGAAAACCAAAGGAGTGTTCACAATATAGCTGGCTACAGCAACTCTCAACTGCTAGCATGAGGAATCTTCCATTTTGTGATTTCTGAGTAGTCTTCAAGATATTTCCATGTAAAGTACATTGTAGTAGTCTAGCCAGGTGGTGGTGAGAGATGTGTTACTGTTGCCAGAGCCTCCTGTTCCAGGTAGGGTTCCAATTTGTGCACTAGACAAGGGTTGGTGAAGGTTTCCCAGGCCCAGTCTCCATTTGCAAATCTAGCAGTAGGTGAGAGTTCAGGATGACTCCAAAGTCACAAACCTGCTCCCTCAGTGGAAAGACTCCCCAACCAAAGTTAAATCCAGAGCAGACAGAAAGCCAGATGGTTTCTGTACAGCAGCAACTCTTAGTTCTGATTGAACTGCAGCCTGTTTGGCCCAGTCTCTTATAACCTCCAGACACTATAACAAGGTTTCCACAGAATCTCCAGCCTGGCCCAAGATGGAGATGTATAACTGGACATCACTAGCACATTGATACCTCACTCCAAACTGATGGATAACTTATCCTAGTGGATTCATATAGGTGTCATGTTCACTGTTTCAACGTATAGTATACATCGTAACGTTTCACATGCCATGGCGCTGACGCGCGTTTCTGTTTGGGAGGGAGCTGCTGTGAAACCTTGTACCAAGCTCTGTATCTGTGTTCATTACAATGGAATGTGTTTGGGTTATGTTCTCTGTTCAAGGACTTTTCCCACAGACCATCAGAAACCGTTAGGAGCACCTGGGATTGTGAACTTGGGAAGATTCTACGGGGGAAGGGATCTCATTTACACCGAGGGTTTTTAGTTTGCATTTGGCGCACTTTTATCATTCTCAGCTTTCTCTGTGATGCTGTATACTATTCTTTAATAAATCAAATATCTTTGAATTCCTGCTCATGAGTCTGATAGTGTTTTAGGATAGGCAACCATTACATAAAGCTGAGAATCACCTAAGTTGTACCGTTAGCTCCTACCAAGATTAGTTTCTTGTGAGGGAAAATAGTTAACGATGGCTGAGTCTAAGCTCACGATCGGGAGACTTGAGGAGACGGCTAGTTTGATGCCCAAGTCGGCGGTCAAGAGTGGAGAACTGAGCCTCACCCCAGAACCTTCAGATTTTCGGGAGGAATCGAGTTCCAGTCCTGAGGTAGAGGAATCTGACGATGGGGGAGAACCAGAGCAACCAGCACCCTGCGAATCACCTGCCGGTTGATCACCTGGGATGAAGCGGGAGAACCCCAGCCAGGGACGTCCCAGGCGTCCTGGAAGTATCGGTTCCTGCTGACCCCAGACGTAGAATCTACCACGGTATCAACAGAGAAACAGCCTAACACAGGAGGGAGGGAGGAATCTCAAACCCCTGAAAGGCTAAGAGTGATGGAGGCCAAAATAGAATCGATGTAGTATATGCTAAAAAACCTGTCTCTGTCATTGGGGGGGGCAGGGGAGGCGCGGAGGAGATCCCAGCTACACGCAACCATCCCCCATCCTCCCATCCGGACCGCTGGCGGAGCAGGGCCGGAGACAGCTCCGGGATGAATCTCCACCCTGCAGAGCTCGACCACCAGTGTCCCCACCCTGAAGAGGGAGAGCTACTGTAACCTGGGGCCCAACCACTCAAGCAGCCGCTGATTCCGCTCCAGCAGGAGTGGGGGTGAGAGACTTTTCTGTCAAGTTTGATGATCCAACAAAGTTATCTTTCTTTCTAACTAATGCTAAAAGTTACATGAGGCAGTTTGGAGCATACCTCCCTTCTGAAGAGGCTAAGATAACTGCCATTGCCACCAAGTTGAAGGGTCGAGCTGCTGACTGGTATGTTCAGTTAAGTGAGGCTGACTCCCCTGCATTTGATTATTTCGAGGACTTCATGTGGGCGTTAAAGCTACATTTTGAGGATCCTCTGGCCAAGGCAAGAGCTAAGAAGGCGCTGAAGGATCTTACCCAGGGCCAGCTGTCTGTAGCTGATTACGCCCTGGAGTTTAAGGCTTTAGCTGGGAAAATCCCCGACTGGTCTCAGTCAACCTTAATAGAACAGTTTAAAGAGGGACTCAACCAGGACGTCCTACGGTGGGCGTTGTGTAGGGATGACCCAGAGTCATTGTACGAATGGATCTGTCTGGCAGGCAAGGCTGAGCACGCTCAGCATACCTTCATGCAAACCAGAAGACCTGAAAAACCACCAGCCACCATGAGGGGACACCGAAGTACTGTGACTGCTGCCCAGCCAGGCTATAGAGCCTGGGATGAGGAGAGAGATCGGTGCTTTGCAAGGGGTCAGTGTCTCCGATGCGGAAAGGAAGGGCATTGAGCAGCTGATTGCCCAAAAGCCAAGGCTGGAGATTGAGCGGGCAAGCCGCTGGCCAAATCGCCCCCCCCTCGCAGCGGATGACAGCAGCCAAGGGCGCAGCCGACGCTGAGGAAGTATTCTACTTCCCAGGAGAGGTTGAAAACGACTCTAAGGAGCCAGCGGGAAACGCCAGCCACCTGCCATGAAGACCGCCTGCGGGCAGGTGGAGGAGGATGGGTGCGAGGATGCTATGGTGAGTGCTGACTGTCCCACTTTAGCAGTAAAAGTGAAATTGGGCTCCCGCAAAAAAGCTACAGAGGTCTGGGCTTTGGTTGACTCTGGGTGTTCCAGGTGTTTAATTCACCCTGATCTGGTTGCTGCTTTGGACCTGCCTAGCTTCCCCCTCGAGCAGCCTTTGATCTTCACACAGTTGGATGGTTCAATGGCGGGGGTGGGCCCGGCAACCCATTTCACTGGAACTGTCGCAATGCAAATGGGCAGCCACCGTGAGACTTTAAAATCGTAGTAGCACCTGTTGGCAATCCCTTGGTAATTCTGGGGATCCCCTGGTTGACCTATCAAAGCCCATATATAAACTGGGAACACAGAACTGTGACTTTTAAAGATGGGTTTTACCAAGCTTCTACAGCGGAGAGAGCTGCACGTGCGGGGGTTGGAAGGGCTGCGGCTGCCACGCTGCGCCCTAACTTGACACATTTAGAAGGCTTGCCCGATTGATACCAAGACTTTGCAGACATTTTTGGGGAAATGGAAGATCAGCTACCCCCGCATTGGAAAACTGACTGTGCAATAGAGTTGGTTCCCAATGCTCAATTGCCCAAGCCAGAAATTTATCCAATGACTCAGAAGGAGCTTGAGGCATTACGGGACTTTATTGACAAAAATCTATCAAGGGAGTTTATTGAACCTGCAAATTCCCCAGTTGGGGCCCCTGTGCTATTCTGGGAAAAAGATGGCATGCTTCGACTCTGTACGGACTATTGAGGGTTAAATTCCATCTCAATTTTCAACAAGTACCCTCTTCCGCTCATGAAGGACATGTTCGCTCATTTGTCTAAGGGCAAGATTTTCTCCAAGCTCAATCTTCGTGAAGCCTATTTCCGCATCCGCATACGAGCTGGAGATGAGTGGAAAACTGCTTTTAATTGCCCATTGGGTTCATTTCAGTACAAAGTCCTCCCTTTTGGGTTGGCAGGGGTGCCTGGAGTCTTCATGCAATTGACTAATGAAGTATTACATGATCATTTGTTTAAAGGGGTCCTGGTTTATTTAGATGATGTTCTCATTTACACTGAAACCGAGGAGGAACACGAACGCCTCCTCAAACAGGTGTTACGCAAGCTTAGAAATGCCAAACTCTATGCCAAACTTTCCAAATGTGAATTCCACAAGACCCAACTTGACTATTTGGGGTATAGGGTGTCTGACAAGGGCATTGAAATGGACCCTGCAAAAATCCAGGCGATTTTAAGTTGGGAACGTCCCCGCACCCGGAGGCAATTGCAAAGTTTCCTCGGGTTCAGTAATTACTATCGCCAATTTATCCAGGGGTTCGCTGAGATTGCTTTGCCCCTCACTGATTTACTCCGTACCAAGGGCTTGGGGGAGACACGTAAAGTAAAAAACCCTGGGGCAGTGTTGAATTGGAAGCCAGAATGCCAGGCAGCATTTGAGAAATTAAAAACCCTTTTCACTGCTGAGCCTATTTTACAGCACTCCGATCCTGAACGCCCCTTTGTGGTCCAAGTTGATGCTTCTGACTCCTCAGTTGTGGCTATATTGTTACAGAGAGATTCTGAAAATCACTTAAAACCCTGCGCTTATCTGTCCAGGAAATTTTCTGAAACCGAACGCCAGTGGCATGTTTGGGAAAAGGAGGCGTTTGCTGTAAAAGCCGCTTTGGAAGCCTGGCATCACCTCCTTGAAGGCGCTAAATGCCCTTTCAAGGTTTGGACTGATCACAGGAATTTGGAAGCCCTCCGCACCCCCTGGCGTCTCAGTCCTAAACAAATTCGCTGGGCTCAGTTTTTCAGTTGTTTCAACTTCCAGTTAAAATTTATCCCAGGAAAGAAAAACTTTCTGGCTGATGCTTTATTGCGTTTACCTCAAGATTTTGACCAGGGGGCAGATGTGGTTGGGACTGTTCTCACTGAACCACAACTGGGTTTGGTTGCTGTCACTCGGAGCCAGACCCGTGCGCAAGCAACCCCACCCACAGCCCAGTCTGGGAAGCGGAAAGTGCAAGTTCCTTGTCAGTTACAGGAGGACTTTCTCCAGGCACTGAAATCTGACACTTGGTTGCTAGCTAATAAAGACACTGTTTCTTTTGAAAACAGTCTGGTATGGGTGGAACACCACATTTATGTGCCTGAAACTTTAAGAGCTGAGATTTTACAGCGTTCCCATAATGATAAACTTAAAGAACACTTTGGTTTTGTCAAAACATTGCATTTGGTTCGTCGTCAGTTCTGGTGGCCTACCTTGAGACGTGATGTAAAAGACTATGTTGCTTCCTGTCCTGTTTGTGCCATGTCAAAACGTAAGTGGGGGAAACCACAGGGGCTTCTACAGCCAGTGGCCAGCCCGTCCTATCCCTGGGACGAGATTTCTATGGATTTTATTGTGGATCTTCCTGCCAGTCAGAAGAAAACTGTCATTTGGGTTGTAAAAGAATTTTTTTCCAAGCAAGCACATTTCATTCCATGTGCATCCATCCCGTCAGCCCTGCAGTTGGCATGCCTATTTCTCATCCACATTTACTGTCTCCGCAGTAGCCCCTCCCATTTGGTCAGTGACCGCGGGACAGTCTACTTCCCAGTTTTGGAAATCATTTTAAAAATTGATTGGCACCAAACAAGCGCTATCCACGTCTTCCCATCCTGAGACTGACGGTTCTACTGAGATTTTGAACTCCACTCTTGAACAAGTTCTTAGAGCATACATTAACTACCATCAGGACGATTGGGTGGAGTTACTACCTTTTGCTGAAGTGGCTTACAACAATGCTGTCCATCAAAGTACCAGGCAAACCCCTTTCCGTGTGGTTTCTGGTCATGACTTTGTTCCCATCCCTGAACTGCCACAACCCCCTTCCCAAACATGTTCTGCCTCTGACTGGGCTATTAAACTGGCTGATTCCTGGCCGGTGATTCAACAAGCTTTGGCTGATGCCCAAGCTGCTTACAAGTTTCAAGCCGATAAGCATCGTTCCTTGCAACACGACTTCAAGATTGGGGATCAGGTGTATCTATCTATCAAATTTATCAAGTCACCACAACCCACTAAAAAACTTGCTCCCAAGTTCATTGGTCCTTTCCCTATTGTTGGTCTTATCAATCCAGTTACTGTTAAATTGGACCTGCCTCACAATTTGAAACACTTGCACCTTGTTTTCCATTGCAGCTTGCTCAAGCCTGTCAGCCAATCCTCCCGCTGGCATCCCCAACCTCCTCCTCCTGCTCTGATCATGATTGACAGCCAACAGCACTTTGAGGTCAAGGAGGTCATTGATTCTTGCAAGCTTCGAGGCACCCTCCAGTATCTGGTCCGATGGAAACATTTTCCTCATCCTGAATGGGTGTCTGCTCGCCATGTTAATGCTCCTGATTTAGTTCGCCGTTTCCACCTTGCTTATCCTTTAAAGCCTGCTGCTTAGTGTTTTCTTTCTTTTGGGGGGGCAGTATGTCATGTTCACTGTTTCAATGTATAGTATACATCGTAATGTTTCACATGCCATGGCGCTGATGCGCGTTTCTGTTTGGGAGGGAGCTGCTGTGAAACCTTGTACCAAGCTCTGTATCTGTGTTCATTACAATGGAATGTGTTTGGGTTATGTTCTCTGTTCAAGGACTTTTCCCGCAGACCAACAGAAACCGTTAGGAGCACCTGGGATTGTGAACTTGGGAAGATTCTATGGGGGGAGGGATCTCATTTACACCGAGGGTTTTTAGTTTGCATTTGGCGCACTTTTATCATTCTCAGCTTTCTCTGTGATGCTGTATACTATTCTTTAATAAATCAGATATCTTTGAATTCCTGCTCATGAGTCTGATAGTGTTTTAGGATAGGCAACCGTTACAATAGGTGTTGAAAAGAGGATCTGTCAGCCCTTCAAGGTGGACCAGGTCGGGAAACAAGCACCACAAGAAATACTTTGTTGACATAGGTTATAATAACAGAATCTTAAAAACCTGGTAGCATTTCTCCTTCCCTTCTTCTTATACCAAAGAGAGTCAAAGCAGGTGAATCTTGAGTTTCTTTCTCATGGCTTCCTATTTTCCCAGTCAAGTTCATGTTTTCTTAATGGCTGTAGCTATTTTTTAAAAATGCCATCTCTGCACAAGGGAGCTCCTATTGTGCTAACCTCTCCTCCCCTGCCACCAGTCGGCACTGTCTACTTGAGGAGAAAGAGATCACTGCAGAACAGTGCCTCTGAACACCAACCTCTGCAGACAGTCCAGAAAGTTACCATGGTCAACCACTGCTGAGAAGTCAAGTACAAACAGGAGGAGTGCAATCCAGGTCTTGATGAAGGTTGTCCACCAAAGTGACCTAAGATATTTATGTCCCATGCCCAGGACTTAAACCTGACTGAAATCAGTCAAATAATCTGCTTTTTCTATGACATTACTTTTCAGGCAACTATAATAGTCTCGTTTCTATGTGGGTTTAGAACTAAGCTGGATATCTTTAGACAACTTTTGGCCTGAAAATGAATCAAGAACTGTGTCTTTCCCGTTCATCATACAGCTCTTACTACTGAAACAACAGATCAGTAAGTATTGATGAATTGCAGGATTTGGTGGAAATATGAGCTACAATTCTAAAAATATAGCAAAAAATTCTGTGAGAAACATCTTTCTAAATAAAGATGTTGCAGCCATGCTATTAATTTCCCTTTTTAAACCTGAATACAGAAAGTGGCCAGATTTAATTGGCAACAGACAGCAGCAAAGTCAAATGTAAACATAATGTTTCTGTTCACATGGCTGGGCAACTATGAATGAATTACAATCAAGAACGAACTGCCCCCATTTCTATGTTTAGTGCAGAAAAGTATTCTGTTCCAGTAATACATACAATTTAGAATTGCTGAGTACTATTAAATTATTGTTGCCAAGAATGTTACATGGATATGTCCAAGTAGACAGCAAGAGCCAAGTTCAATTTGAGGGTGTCTTTATCTTTTACCTTTACTACTGGAATATGAACTGATCCTTGGCATTAAAATATAATCAAAGCACTAATCACTCTGGGAATGTGTAAAGACTCACCTTGCTGCTTTCTGAGTAAGCTCCACAGGAAAGTCAGGGCAAAGCAGCTGCAGTAAGCAGTGATACTCCTTGGCAGTCAGCAAGTCTGCAACAGAAAGCAAAAACATTAACTATGAAATGAATAGTCCCCCCACCATTCAAGCTGGACCATGGACTGCTTGTAATATTCACTTATTGTTAGGATACAGGTAGTCTTTGTTTAGTGACCACAATTGGGATCGGAAACTTGATTGTTAAGTGAAGTGGTCACTAAGTGGGAAATCATGTGGCCGCAACTGTGCTTATGATTTTACTTCAGCTTTTCTTTTTCCCCCCTTCCCAGCCCTTTGAAACGCTCACCCTGGCCCTGGGATAATTAGCAAGAAGGGAATTAATCTTTGTATTTACATTCACTGGAAGAGACATAAGCAGACACACAATAGGAAATACACATCAAAAGGAATGCTCTAGCACCAGCAGCCCTGAGCATATTTGGGGCTTGGACCTGCGAGCACACTAGGCAAACAGCCAGTGTATTCCCCATTGTGTGCCTGCTTACTCTCTTGTAAGCAGAAGGAAAGGAAAAAAATGGGTCAGGCACAGGAGAGATTGCCTAAATTGCTTATTTGGCCATCTCTCCTGTGCTTGACCCCCTTTTTTCCTTTTTTCCCCCTCACAGAGAGATTGGAGAGGAAGGGATTACATGAGAGTTAGCAGGCACACAATGGGGAATACACCAGCTGTTTGCCTAGTGTGCTTGCAGCTCCCAGCACTAGTGTGGTTGGGATTGCCAGCATCAGCACATTCCTTTCTATGTGTATTCCCCATTGTGTGCCTGCTTATTCTCTTGTAATCCCTTCCTCACCAATCTTGCCACTCTACAAGAGGGAGAAAAAGGAGAAAAAAAAAGGTCAGGCACAGTACAACGTATACTGACTGTTATGGTGATCACGTGACTGAGAGACACTGGGAAGGTCATAAATGTGTGCTTTGGTTGCAAAGTTATTTTTTTCAGGACCATCATAACTTTGAACAGTCACTACACAAGGCAGTTAGTAAGCGAGGCCTACCTATATTTCATATTAGACAGCACTTGGCTAACGTTTCATTGTATTTAAAAATTGTCATATGTAGGGCACACGTGTTAGTAGGGAAGGCCAAAATGCCTCTAAAGATAGGGTGAAGTATATGGGATGTGAAACATTCAGGAATTGGGAAAAGTTTTAAGCATTATGAGATTAAACTACCTGATTCAGAGGTTACTAGCTGGGCAGAAAAATCAATCCTATTTTCACTGTAATTCAGGACAAATAAGATTAGTCTACAGTATAGAGTAATTGTTAGGTTTAGTGAGGTAATGTATTTGAGTGCTTTGAACATTTAACAAAAGCAATATATAGAATGATCATTTCAGCAAAAACTATTGTCAGGAACTGGCAGGAAATAGGACCTATGCACGTAGTGTTTCAAACTCTTCTTTGTACTCATGTTTAGCTTTTGCAAAAGTCCCAGCTTTTTGTGGTGTAATATTTGCTTCCTTCACAGCCTATCCTCTTCTGCCTTCAATCATACAATCCAAAGGCTACTTCTTTAGTCATACCTTTTCTCCTGCCATCACAATACTCTACAATATGCCAAAAATATTGGAAGTTCTGCGAAAAGAAATGTGCAGGACATTGCTGCAAACTTTGGTTTGTTTTGAACAATTACTCAGCACAGTGAGTAAGGAATTAATCCTGCACATACTTTTATGGGAATAAACCCCATAAAGCATAATGGGGCTTCTGAGGAAATATACTGAATTGTGGAATAAATAGAATCTCTGATATAATTAGCAATTCTGCTCCAAATGAAAAATATATTACTCAAAAAGTAACTGGGGTGAAGAAAAAAACTTGAGATTTTTACATGCAGAAAACACATACATTACTCTTTCTAAAGAGCAACAGTCCCTTTGAGAAGGGCAATTGGAGTTGAAGATTTGGGGAGGAACAGTGCTGATGCCATTTTCCCACTCCAGTGCTACCTCACAAACCTAGCAATGCTTTTTGGTAAACTCATATTTAAATGCCTGTTTTCCTGGAATAGGCCAGCAGGCAGGCAAGAAGTTTAGTGCCAACTCGAGTTAAACCCTAGATGTATATGTACACATACATAAGCATGCACACACAGATCCAACTTGTCTTGCTGAAAACAATATTCCATTTAAAAAAAAGGATATCTCAGTAATCTATACATGTTTCATGTAACACCTAGTTTGGTCCAAAAGAGTCCTTTACAACAAAGTAGCTTCAATCTGTTAAAAAATCACTGGTATGGGAACATTCACTACCACATGCTTGTAAAACCATCCAAGCAACATCTGGCAGCATCAGGAAAGGCAAACAAGATCTAGGGACATGTATGAAGAACTATGCTGAGTAAACCCACAAGCCTTATTACTTTGGCATCCAGTAAGGCAGCTGGATGGCTTCTTGGAATTGTGTGTGCAAAACTGGTCACCATATTAAAGGAAGGCAGAGAGACAAGATCCAAAACACACAAGCTAGCCAACCAAATGAATCATCTGTTAAGAGACCTGCTTTGTGAAAAATTGGCAAAGAAATACCTCTGTGGTTCTTGGGGGGAGTAGACGAAAGAGGTGAAGCTCAGGGACATTTATGGGATGCAAAGAGAATGGAAACATACTTATGTCAAAAAGCTGTGCATGATTGCAAGTTGCCTGTCCAAAAGCTTGTGGACTGAAGTTAAAGAGAGGGCTGGCTGAACAGCAATAATTTTGCCATATTTCTATATGCAGAAGAATGTAAAGAATGGAAGAAAAGCCAGCAGTAAAACTAGAGCCAAGAACAGGCAGGGAGTGAGGCCAAAGGGCACTAAATAGACGGTTATAGTTAGAGCTCATTTGCTCAGTTACTTGTTACCCCTCTATTGAGCATCTACTTTTCTGCTCCAATATTTAATTAATGCAGCTAGAATCAAAAGAGGCCCCTGCATGTTCTCAAACTAAGCACTGGCATGCATTTACAAAGCTACCACTTTCTCCTTCTGATTGCAGTCCATTGTGCCTCATACAATGAACCTACAGAGAATTCTTTGACATTCAGGGGTGGGTAAAGGATCACACTAGCAGAAGAGATCCTGGAAAGCTGCTGTGCATAAAGGATCTGGGATCCTTGCCTATATTTCAGTTGGGTATCATCATAGACATTCAATATTTTACAAAGTTTAAGCAAATTAGACTCAGTTTGAGTTCTCATAATTTTCCAGCTGCTGTTTCTACATGTTTAATCATACCCATATGTAGGCAGAATTTAAGTCAACTTTCCCCATGCTAGTGCTCCTCCAGAATTTGGCTATCATTATCCTCTGCTAATGATGAAAAATCGTGCTTGCTGAGGATTATGGGAACTGAAATCCTACATGTCTCCAGGGCACCTGGTTAGAGAAAGATGTTCTAGGTGTTTGATTAAGACCTAGAATACATTCAGGGATGCTGGTAGCATTCTTTCTCCCCTTTATTTCTCCTCCCTTTGTGGCAGAAAATAAATCCAAGTACAGATGTAGCTGCTCCTTCTTTATCCCATCTCTGCTCCTATGAGTTTTTTTTACTCTAGTTTGTTCCAAACCTCTGCACTGAATTTTAAGAAACGTATTTAGAGTTCCAATGACTGCACAAAGAAACCAAGACTAAGGAGCCACAAAACCTGACGCCATCTCAAAGGAGTCAAGGAAAAACAACAATGGGCTGAAGGAAAAAATGACAAAAACAGGTGTGATTCTTCAGTAGTATACCCCTTAAAGCAGCCGTATGTATTTAGGTGTTATCCTGTGTTGAACATTAATTCTTGGAAACTTATTCTTTATCAAAATATTTTATTTTATTATTAATATCTTTTTTATATTTCTGTTTTCAGTTTTTATTTTAAATCTACAGTGTACAATCCTTTTTATTGTCAGTAAAATGTATAGTAATTGAGTCCTGGGGAGTACAGAACAATGAATAGTAAATGTTCTTTTTTATGGAAGTGGAAAATATGCACAAAATGTGTGCAAGCTGCAATACTACTGTAAGAAGTTGCAAGTTCTGTGAATAGAGTATGCAAAAGTAAACCAGCAAGTAGACATGAAGTGGAGATGTGGCTGCAGTTCTTTTTTTATGCCAACGAAATAGCATCACATCAATGATGTTCCTTAAACTAAGAGGAGAACTGCATGCATCTGGCATTTACTTGGAGATCCTCACTGCATCAATTGTGATATGATGGACAGGAAGGAACAGCACAATGTGAGTAATAAGAGGGAACAGGTAGCAGGAAGGAAACATACTCACGCCACTAAGTCAGCTATGGAAATACAAGTGCATTCCAGATGGAAAAGGGAAAAAGTCCAGTAGTTACAAAACAGAATGGTGGCCAGATGTTCTCCGTACACTTTTGGATCATTTCTTATCAGCCCACTCAGTGTCTGAATTGACTCATGCCTGCACATTTCCACAGAGAGTGAAGAAACTGCATTTGGGCTGAATTCTTATTAAAAACATATAATTAGTATATAGTTTTTGCAGTGTGGTTTAAGGAACAATAAATGTTTTTGGTGTGTCTATAGAAATCCTACAAGCCAATTGCATCCAGAGTCTTGTGAAGTTCTTCCACTACGATCCTGGCTGCAAATCAGCTGATTTTACATCTCAATTCTACTCTAAAAGAGAGTTTCTACATTATGCATATCAAACACAATCCTCAGTTCCATCTGATTACCTTACTAAAGCACATCTAATAAGTCAGCACATTTTGTAAAGCCGAGTGACATTCTCTGTGCATAAAAAAACAGGGAAATGTGATGAATCACACTTTATATTTCAGTAGGAGCCACTATGGAAATCATGACTAGCCACAGAAGGAACTTTTTTACTATGTGAACATTCTGGGATAAAGACATCACTATTCATTCACTTATTGTTTTTGAATATGGACTAAGCACACAGCAATTTATAGAACAGCAAGTAAGTTTCCATATGGAAAAGTAAAAAGGTTCGGTAGCTTCAGAAAGATGGATAGATGTTTTCCTTAAATTTGCAGACCATGTCTGAAAATCTATCCATCTAAACCTATAATGATGTAAGCAGTATGACTTTACCATATTTATTTAATGATGATAAATGAATTTGTCCATTTTATTATTTATAGACAGATCTCAAGGTTGAATTCCTAACTTGAGGCAGAGTCTTACACTGAATACTAAGTACTCTTAATATCTGCTATTCTCTGTCTTTCAGAAAGAGAATACCTACTTCTAGCTAGAAACCACCAATTTTATAGAATATGTAAATTCATAATTCCTATTGTATAATTCTGATCATTCTGTGGAGATGAAAGCTTAATTGAAGGAAATAATGCAGTAATAGTAAAAATCACAATTCATCTACACATATACTATACCAAATACATAAGGTGACTGTTGAATATAAATAAAAATATTTTAGGCTTCCAATGTTTTCTTTACTGGTAACATAGATGGAACATTTATGAAGCTTGGTCAGTGATGATCAGTTCCCCAGCATTTTTCAATGAAGCAAAATTGGGGGAGATAGTCTACAGTTTCAATAAAAGTTTCTTCATATTAGTCATCGGACAACATATGTATTCCAGTATGGATGAACAGCATCTAAGCAATATATCTTCCAGATAGTGCTGAACTCCAACCCACATCAGCCCCGGTCAATATGGGAGATGATGAGAAACAACCCTGTAAGGTGGGTTGGGCTGAGAGAGTGACTGACCCAAAGTCAACAACCAGTTTTCATGCCTAAGGGAGGTCTAGAACTCACAGTCCCTTGGTTTCTAGGCCAGCACCTTAACCGCTACACCAAACTGACTCTCAACCAAGCTAACAGTTCTTCACACATAATCAAGTGATCTATACTGACAAGCACTTTTGTCATGAAAAGTCTAATCCCATTAGAAAAGCATAAACAGTCTTTTAAGTAAACATCTGACTACTTTAAATATCAAAGACAGAATCCAAATCTATCTGGTTTCAAATGCCTATCAAAATGTGAGTTATAGTCCAAATCCTCTCTTACATAACAAGGTAACCAAAGAAATTGAAAAAAACACCCTTCTGCATGGAATTTTACAAGCAAATGTAATTAGCTGAGATACATGGAAGGTGCTGAGTTAGTGAAGTCTTGAAGTCTTGTATAATTTTGTTGCCCTTTTATTCCTTTTCCCATGTGTAAGGGTGTGTACGTATGCAAATAGCACTTTTTAGACATACACACATCCAAAAGCAGGACATCTGGAATTGTTCAGGCTAAGTAAGAGTCTGATTGGAACAGCCTATCTCAATCCTTTTCAGGGAAATCCTTACACAAAGGGGATTCACCAGTTACAACTCCTCTATTTCAGCCTCATTCATTCATTCATTCATTCATTCATTCATTCATATGTATTAGCCACCCAACTCCAATGCACACCCATTGCCAGGAGAAGATGGTAGCATAAGTAGCATAACACAGGGGAGAGGACAAAGCTCCAGAGATCATACTTTGTTGCTGCCTTCTTTCCAAATAGGAACTGGCTTAAGCAGAATAACTGACAAAAGGGGAGAGTGGCAATCCAAGGAAAATAAAGAGATAGTTAGGGAGCATCTCTACCATGAACAATTTTCATTCTCAGGGTCAGACAAATGACATACTGTACAAGACTCTTGAAGGAACTTGTGAATGTAAACTCAGATCTGTGATCTTTTAGAAATCATGGAGGTCAGGCATAATGCTAGAGGACTGGAGAATGGCAAATATTGTTCCTCTCCTCAAAAAGGGGAAAAAAGATCACCCAGGTAATTACAAACCCGTCTGCTTGAGATTTATAATTGGCAAAATTTTAAAACAGATTATTAAGCAGGATTTGCAAATATTTAGAAAAGAATGCATTGCTTGACAGAAGCCAGCATGGGGTTATCAAGAATCAGTCATGCCCAAACCGACTACCAAATTTTATTAAAAGGCATCAGCTTTTGAGAGCTACAGCTTACTTCATCAGATGCATGGAATGGCTAAACTGATGTAGCATTTAAGTTGGGATGAAGTGGGGCCTTTCTCCCCCACTCCTCATTCCAATTTAAATGTTACATCAATTAATCACTCCATGCATCTGGTGAAGTGAACTGTAAGTCACAAAACCTTATGCCTTTCAGTAAAACGCGTTGGTTTGAAAAAGTGCTACCAGACTCTGCTAGTATGAAGTATAAGTTTTTACTCATTTGTTTAACTGGGTTCTCTTTATCTACTTTTAGAACTTGTGTGGAGAACAGATCACATTTTGGGTCACACTTATGCAGAAATATTGAAAATTCAAACGCGTTCACAACTTTTTAAGCACCACTGTAAAAATGACTTTAAATTACAAGAAACTAGGTTTCAGTTGGATATCAGGAAAAATTTTGTAATTGTATGAACTTTTAATAACGGAATAGACTGTCACTAGTGGTGAACTTGCTTTCACTGGAAGTGTCTAAACAAAGGCTAAAGGGCTATATTTTGGAGATGTTGTGGATTTCTGCCCTGGGCAGTGGATTGGATTAGATATTCTCAAAGCCTTAGATTCTATGATTCTATATAGTATAAGGTAGCATAAAAGTTTCACCTCTTTATATCACAATATCTGACATCAGAGTACATATGCAAATTATAGCCAGTGGGCATGACAGTACTGACAAATAGCTCTCAACGTAAGAAATTATTCTTGTTGATGGTAGAAGGACTAAGATGGAATTCCATGAAGCAAATCTGGGTTTTAGAAACTAAGAATTTAAGGAAGCTTGTTAGTCCCTTCAAAGTTCATTAAACTATGTTCCAGACATTTAAAAACTGTAGACATTTTGTATCTTCACTTCTTATCCTAGTGGAAATTCATATCTGTCAAGATGAAAGTTTCAGCCAACTGCCATTACCCTCAAGAGGATGGAGACTGAATTCATACACATTCTCTTTTATCTCAAGATGTCTTATCAAATTAGAAGTCTAGTTTAAGGAACAAGCAAGAACTACTCATGGCCAAGCCCTTTTTTCTGCCTTCTCTCTTCCAACTTCCCTTAAATATACACTCAATCAACCCAATGCTATGTCAGTATCTCATGTGGCTTCCTAGTTTGTCTGTTGGTAGCTGCAGATACTAACCCTAAGGCTACTGGGATCCTTTTTATTCCCATGCCCACAGCACAGTTCCTGGAGAACTCTGTCAAAATTCAGCCATGTTCAGGAATCATCAAGAAATACTATTATTTTCTGTGCTAAATCACCCAGTACACGATTGCCACTGTCCTTGAGCAATGTCTGCCATTTGCTGTGATTACTGCTTTCCAGTTAACTATGATGACATCACTGAAGGCCCAGTTCTGAAAAAGCAAGTGTCTGTAAATCTATCTAAGCTGCCAAGGGCTGCTCGGAATAAACAGAGGTCACTGGGTACACAACTGCACTGATTCTTCCTGTCTCTAGGATACTCAGGCCACAGGCCAGCCACAGTCAAGTCAACGGTCCTCAGGGCTGTTCCACAAGGAAGGCAATGGCAGGACACAAAAAGATACTGGTCAGAATAAATAGAACTTTTTTGTAATTCATCTGTACCACAAATTACCATTTTTAAACACATTATATTAAAAAGGTCATACATGCGACCCATATAATAGGCAGTCAGAATACCATTCAAGCCTTCAGTACCACCCATGAACTCCAAGAGGCTTGAAATCAAATTGGAAGAGTGAAGTTTGAGAACAGAGATTTCCTTACAGTATTTAAAAACAGTATTCATTTTCCCATCATGAAGCACAGATTATTCAAATCAACCACAGAAGTGCTGTTTGAACAAAAGGTCAGAAGAAACCCAGCATGTCTAATGTGCAGTCTTCTGTGCAGAGCCCAAATTATGCTTCTTTTTTCATACTAGCCTCTGAACTTTGGAAGATCTACCAGAACCTCAGTGTTTGTAAGATACATGCTTTCTCCTGAGTAACTACATGATAAAGGCAAATATATTTAACAAAGTGGTGTTCGTTAATTTGAAAGTGAAGCAGAAAAACAGTAAAAGTGAGGTATTCAATCAGTTTCCTCCTCCACATCACCCACTCTTCACGCATGATTTCATTTCACATCTGGCTTTGCACAGAAGTTACCTTGGCCATCTTAGTAAATCTACTGTATATCAACTGATAATGGCAGCTTATCAGTAGTTTTAATCAGTGACATCATCAAAGTAAACAATTAAAGTTCACATGATGCAGACAACATCAGATCATGACCCTACCAAATATGGCATGTTACCTAATCCCATCAGGAAAAGATCCCTATATGTCATGAACCCTCTACCAGATATGTCATGTTACCTAATCTCATTAAGAAAAGGCTGCTTGCCAGTCCTAAAATTAATGATCAGTATAACCCTCCACTTGTTTGCATTGACCTCAAGTAACCCTAGGACTTGACTAGATTGAAAATGTATATTTTATGCACTTTTCCAATAAAGAAAGCCCTAATAACATTTTATTTTTGTTGAGTTTATAAAATCAGTGCCTTAAATGCAGGATTTCTTTTTGTACAGCCCGGTAAAGACATATATTTTGCAAAGTTTAATTGGAAACTTACACACATACTCCCTCACACAGACATAATACACCACCTTAAATCCTCTGGTATGTGAACAGTTTGGCTGTTATTTGGGGCTGCAACAGCACTTGCCACTGCAGCATCTGGGCTGCCCTGACACTGTAAACTTGCAGCTGTTGCTACCCCAGACCCACTTAAAACCACACGTTTCAGACCCTATCCCTTCCAGACTCTGGGCACTCAATCCTAGAAGTATGTTCAGGTTTGGTGACTAGGTTAGTTTGTAAAATGTATTTTTAAAACAAAGGGAAAAAAACTTTCTAAAGGGATGTTCTATGAACAGATTTTAATGTTTTACTTTGAGGACAATATTAAAAATGATCAAATGGAAAAACAATTTGTGAAAGCAATAAGGGTTGCATGTGGCCTCAACATGAATTTTTGAGAAGATGCTAGGATAGGCACAATGGGAAGTCACAGCTTCTTAAAGAGTTAGATACAGTGAAGAGCAATGTGATATTGTTTTATCTGGTGGGTTGTCTATGGAACAACATAATCATTCTTCCCCTGGGATGTCTCAGCTTGCTTTTTCCATGTGTGATCAATATGGGGGCATTTGTCAGCATGATACATATTCATATTTCTCAGCAATGTTGCCTAAACTGGAGAAATTCTCCTTCATTTTATTTCTTCTCAAATTTTCTCCCTGAGTGTTAAGCACTGTGAAATCTTTGTTGTTCTGCTCATTCTTTTCTTTTAAGAAAAAGAGTTATTTTCTCACAATTATTCTATATGCACAACAGTGCACTTTAAAACCCCAGTATAAGTGTATTTAAATAATCTGCTAGTACATGCATTTCAGAGAAGCCGATTAAACTGTTAACATACAGCAATTGTTACTATACCTTTCAGGGAAAAATTAGTATTTTTTTTCCTTAAAAAGTAAATATATTGACTTATAGATATAACACACATATTTTTTATATTCTTTCACAGCTGATATTGGAAACTCCTTTGGAGTTTCTTGTCAATGTTGGAAACAGAATATTAGATTGAACGGAATCTTAGCTTGATCCATCATAACTCTTTGAATGTTCTTAAACTCCAGGAAGCAGATTCCAGCATATACTATACATTTCTGGCTCACAGAGCAGAGACATGCTATTGAGATCTAGGATGCTTTCAGATAAGCACCTCCAAGCACTACTAATTAAAAAAAACCTATTTCCTTCATCAATGTTACCAGTGAGAATAATAAATAAATAAAAGCCATAGGAAGGTTACAAACACAGGAATGTTATAAATATTTTTCTTCTTTTTGTTTATTAAAACTCTAAAAATCAATTAAAAGGGTCTTTCATGCCTCTGGACATTTGCCCTTTACAGCTTCTAAAACATCTGGGAGAAATTCTAGAGGGAAAAATACAAGCATATGGACTAGGTTACATATTAATTGTTAGGATCTCTCAAGTTCAGAATGTGCATATTTTGTACATTTAAATTTTCACACTGAAAGTACAGTACAGTATATCTAATTGGGCTTGTCTTCAGTTTAAAGAAATGTGTTAAATACTACAGAGATTTAGAAATATGGACAGTATCTGGGACCAAAAAAACACATGAATATGCTCTGCACGAGAGCCAATTTGGTGGAGTGGTTAAGGTACCAGGCTAGAAACCAGGAGACCGTGAGTTCTAGTACCACCTTAGGCATGAAGCCAGCTGGGTGACCTTGGGCCAGTCACTCTCTCTCAGCCCCAGGAAGAAGGCAATGGCAAACCACTTCCAAAAAATCTTGCCAAGAAGACTGCAGGGACTAGTCTAGGCAGTCATCAGGAGTCAACACTGATTCAAAGGCACAGACACACACACATATGAGTGTTAATCTATCAGTCTACCCTAACAGCTAGCAAAACCTTTCCTTTCTCATCTTTGTTCCCTGCCTTTCAAGTATTCAAATTCTGGATTACTTAGAAACTTTAATTATGGAAATAAGTCCTTTTATTAAAAGGAAGATTACAAATATAAGACAGCTTAGGCTAGAATCCCTGTATAATTCTGTGTATATATAAGGGCAATTTCATGATAAAAGCCTAATTTGAAATCAACATTATCCTTCTGAGTAAAAGACTGATTTAGATTATTTTAAGGTTCATTCTCTTGTTATGATAAATCATGATCAGCATGTTCCTCTACTTGCATGCTTTCATTCTCTCCTATCTTTCTGAGTCTAGAAGAACTAAATTTTACTCTGATATCTAAAAATGGGTAATTGATGTAACTATTCCTACTGTTTGCCTTCAGACCAAAATGAAAAAACACAATTTGAAATTGGTTCCTTATTCTGAGGTGGAAGCAAACTGAAATCAAGGAATCATAGTTTGATCAATCCAGACATACCAGAAAGTAGTTCAGGGAAAATGGATCATGTAAGGGAAGAGAAAGAGAGAAAAAAGTGTGTGAAGCACTTTCAATAGTTTGACTGTGGTTTGGCTTTGACATCTGAATCGAGTTGTAAAGGGTAAAAAGTGTGGAAAGTAGAAATAGGGAAGGGGCCTCCTCTAGTTGCTAGAGATTGGCATAAAGAAGAAAAGGGGGGTATTGTTTTAACTGAAACACAGTGATAGAGATTAGATTTGGATTCATTATTTACCTCCATGATTATTGAGTGATTTTATAAGCTATTGGCAGATATATCTCATTCTGCTAGATGAGATCTGTTTAAATGAAATAAAGTATATGAACTATTTGTGTGACTAATTTGCATTTTGAATGTTAAGGCCAATTCTAAAATAAAAACCAGGGGCAGATAATAAAAGTTGTGGCGCTTTTAAAAACCAATTCCATCATTTTCCAAACACACAAAAACAGAAACAGCAGTTGTCTCAATTATTCCCACTACTTCGATTAAAAATTAAACGGAGACAAAGTGAATGAATATAACCAACATTCCATTGGAAAATCACACGCCAGAAAACTTTGCAATTTTATATCTCCGTAAGTAGAAAAACTAAACTAAAGAAATTAAAGCCTGTCTAAGCATACAAATGACAGAAAGAATCACAAGCAGCAAGATGCTGTAACAGAACATATTCAAAGAAGGTTGATTTTAGACTTTGGAAAATAGCTAATATTGAGAGAAGGGTTAATTTTAAGGCATCTGAGGTTTCTTTTTATATTTTGACTTGGCAACCCAAGCTGTCCAATCATGCATCAACTCTTCCACTTAACAGAATAGTAATCATTATGGATGTGACAAGATTTCTGAGAAAGGAAATCTTGTATCTGTCACTCTGTAAGATGTCCCGATGAAATTTCATCCCTCACTTTGGTGTCTGAGCACGGCAATTACTTTTAATGGTCCACCACTCTGAACAGGTTTGCAATCAGTCCATCTCTCCATCTAAAAGTCTCTTAGCAAGTCAGTCCATTCTCTCTTTCCTCTTAATTCTGATTCATATATAATAACTGAAGGGAAAAGAAACCCGTAAGCAAGCAAGAGATGAAACGAGCTGCTCATGTAGCTCCTTTTGTTCCCTTGTTAAGTCTTTTTCTATAGACAGAGAGAACATAAAGAAGAAATTATCTTGTTTATACTGTATATTCCTAGTGCTTTGAAAGACTAGAAGGCAGAGCGTATAGGAATAAGTACTTCCTTCATTATACATTTGTATTTGTCCTTTTACCTCATCCTTCATCTCCAAGCTATTCGAAGAATTCGAGAGATGGATGAGAAAGAAGTCTGACAAACAGAGTAACGAGAAAACTCCTTCAAGGAGCTGGCAACAGTTTCTGACCTTGTGTCTCTGCAATATTAATAATGAAGTAAATAAAGAAAAATATATTTTAAAGGGGATGCAAATTATGGTGGAAACATCTGACCTGATTACAATACTATATATTCATGGGAGCATTTGCAACATGTCCCATGGATAAAAACCTGACATCTGAAGCAAATCTGACTACTAAGGTTTGGCAAAAAGATCACCATTGTTGCTCAGGGACACTTAGGGCAAGAGCTTAATAATCATTATGTGCAGTAGTTGTATCATGAAGCTCCCTATATTCCTTGAGAGTGGAGACCACTAGTTTGGAACAGCACCCCTGGGCTGATAAGAAATTAGGAGTCTTACCACTTTTCCTACACAGACAAGGAAATTAAAATCTCCCAGATATCCCTTCATAAGACCAAGGATAAATCTTGAATCAATGCCCATTTAAAATAAAACCAAAAGATCATACAAGAACCATTGCAATTAAAAAAAAAACTCCTTAAGGCTAATATAACATTATTTTCATACATAGCATTATACAAATAAATGTTTTATGTATAGCAGCTGAACTATTATATTATTGATCAAGGGCTGGATTGGATTCTATTCAGAAAAAAATGGCGAGAAAAGAAGAACCTGATGCTCAAATGTTCCTGGGGGTGGGATTCAAATGGAGAAATAAGCTCTACAGAAAATATTTGTAGCCAATTTTTATAACTATCTATTTACACATTCATATATATAATTTATGTATGAATGTGCAGCGACTCTGGGCAGCTAACAGTAATAAAATAAAACAAGATCCAAATCAATTAAACAAAACAAGATCCAAAACAATTAAAAACAAGTATAATAATATTCAATAGACAAAGCACCAGAGGTCCAAATAAATCCCTCTCATCTACCAAAGAGACAGCTGAAAAACAATCAACAGATCTTGCTTAACCACCTGGCCCCAGTGCCTAGGGGAAAAGCCAGGTCTTCAAAAACTTGTGGAAGGCCAGCAGGGTCAGGCAACAATTATAAGGGCTATAAACTACAAAATTAACTGGCATGCCCAGCAGTATGAATACTAGCGTGCTCTTGAAGGGGAAACCAACCAAATACCCAAGGACATAAACTTTTCTGTGGAAATGTTCTTGACTTCTGTCCTGTGATCATTCTCTCTTCACGAAATAGTACAAGTACAGTCCTCCCCTTTAAAATAAAAATCTTGAGTGAGCTTTTCTATGGACTCCTCAGTAGCTTTATGCAGTTCCCCTTTCTCCTTGTTAATCATGAGAATCAGTGATACATCTGGCATCACTGGAAACAGCAGAGCGCTACGAAGACACCAAATGTAACTCCTCTAAAACACCATGGCAAGCACTGTCACAAAAACCTCATTTGTACATTAACTGAGAACATTACTTACTACCATGTAGGTTATCTGGAAAGAGCTCTACTCTTGCTGAGAGACGCTGAAATGGACTGCTCCCTCACCATTTGGTGGCAAGTAATATGAACTTTTATAGCCTCCCTCAGTAATATCTTGCCCAGCCTTGAAGAGCTGGCTCTCCCCACAAGCACTGGAGTAGAGTGAGGCTGGAGCCCAGGAAAGCTGAATGTTGATGTGGGGTGTGAGTGTGTGGGGGTGTTGTTTTTGTGATGGTTTTTATGGTTTGTTTTTTTATTGCTTGTAAGCCACCCAGGATTATGGCATATAATATGGGCAGCTATGTAAGTCTTATAAATAAATACATATTTAATTGTTGTTTTAGTTTGCTGGCATATTAGTTTGAAAATGGATGGCTGCAGGACTAAACAACAATCTTTGGGGCAAGTTGTCCTTGCTCTACAAGTAGGTTTTGAACTGGTAGCATTGGCAACAGAGAAGGAAGTTAGTTTAAATGATTTTTTGTCCTCTCTTAACGCAAGAGTGCAAGATGGAATAATGGCTTTGTTATTAGAAGGCAGATTTCATTTGGATGTTAGGGAAAAATTTCCTAATGATAAGAACATTTTGACAGTGGAATGAATTGCTTAGGGAACTTGTGGGGTTCACTCTACTGCATATATACGAGCAGAAGCTGCTTCAATTTGGATTCCTGGAGAGAAGAGGAAGTATTAGAGAGAAGAAGTAGTAAGTAATGGTATTCTTAGTGGGCCTACAGTTATGAAACTTTCTCCTTGATTATTTCCAACAGGCTTCCTCTTTTCTTCCTCTCAGGAAGTTTAGTGTAAACTTAAAAAAAAATTCAGACAGACATTTCTAATTATCCTGGGAAATTCTTTTGATGATCATGATATTTTTCATGAGGTAGAAAAAGAAACAACAGTGTCAGCTATCCTGAACCTAATCCTGACATCACACAGGTAGTCCTTGGTTTACAACCACTTGTTCAGTGACCATTCAAACTTGTGATGGCACTGAACAAGTGGCACTTATGATCAGTCCTCAGAGTTCTGACCATCACAGCATCCCTGCAATCACATTTGCAATCTGGGCACCTGGTCTGTCATGAGTAAGGATGGCGAGCAGGGGGCTCTCACCCAGACTGTCAAGCGCATGCGTAGCACTGAGGAACTGTTCAGCCATTCAAAGAGACACAGATCGGGACCGCCTTAACCTTTGGGGTTTATATGGCTGGGTTTTCCCACGCTTTCTCAGTTTGTTAGGATTCTTGTTAAGTACTACTAATAAATATTAGAGACCAAGTCCTCGCCTCAGTGTGTTTCCTGGTAATCAGGACATCAATCCTAACAAACTCCTACTCCCATCGAAAGAGGGAGGAACAAGCAATTAAACAGATACGTTTAGAAATGTCTTCAGAAAACCAAGAAATGCGGCTCGCCATCCAGCAATTAGCAGCAGCCCTACAGCAACACCAGCAACAAGTAGATCTCCAGATCAACACATTACAAGCTGCCATGCTACAGCAGTTGCAACAACCAGCTCCGATTAACCCACAACCGGCACCAGCAGCAGCAGCAGCAGCAGCCCCACCGGTAATGTTGAGATCACAGGGCAGTCTACCAGAGAAATTTGGAGGAGAAGCAGGACAGCTGAGAATCTTTCTCACACAGTGTACTATGTTCTTCGACAGCAGACCCGCAGAGTTTCCCACAGACAGAACCAGAGTCACCTTCATCCTAGGCCTGCTGAAGGGACCAGCGGCCAAATGGGCTATTCCCATGGTGGAGAACAACGATCCGATTCTCAACGACTACCAGAACTTTTTGGCAGGCTTCCGAGCACACTTTGACGACCCCATCAGAGAGGCCACGGCCAGCCGGGAGATTCGGAGGCTCAAGCAAGGTAACAAGAGGGTGGGACTCTACATTGCTGATTTCAAGTTGTTAGCAGGAGATCTGGACTGGAATGAGAGTGCATTAAAAGACCAATTCAAACAGGGGCTGGATGAGGAGATTAAGAATGAATTGGTGCGCCAGGGAACACCAGCCACATTAGAAGCCCTATATCAGCTATCGGTGGTCATAGATGCCAGGCTAGAGGAGCTTAGGCAGATGCAGCCGGGGAGAAGCAAGACCCTCCGAGCGTTTTCAGGATTCCCAACTCCCCTTGTAGCAGCCTCTCACTCAGCACGAGAGGAGCCAATGCAGATTGGGACAAGCAGGAGACTGATTTCCGAGACTGAGAGGCAGAGAAGGAGAGAGAGAGCCCTGTGTTTCTACTGCGGAGCCCAGGGGCACATGGTGAGAACTTGCCCAGCGAGAGGCCAAACAACTCCAGTAAGACCCCCAGGGCAAGCAGCTGAAACAGGACCCATCCCCGCCTCTGTTTCCAATCAGGGAAACTCCGTTGGTCTCCCTCCCAAGAGCTCAGCAGGGAGACCGTAAATCAATTAAGGAGGGCTCATTCCGAAGATTCCAGGCAAGACTTTTACTACTTACCCGTAAAAGTCCAAGTCAACCCAGAGCACCAGGTCAAGCTAGAGGCCCTCGTGGATTCTGGAGCTTCAACTAATTTTATTGATGCACAGACCGTACAAGACTGCAACATACCGACCAGGGAATTGCCATGCCCCATAGAAGTAGAGACCATTGACGGCCAGCCCCTCAAGGCAGGGCCGATTAGAAGGCTCACAGAACCGGTGCAGCTGACAGTGGGAGACCACACTGAGTGGATCCAGCTTTATGTTACTGCAGCGCTAAATGTGCCGGTAATCCTAGGCACGCCTTGGCTGAGGATCCACAACCCGTTGATGAACTGGACTACAGGAGCAATCTCCTTCCCAGCTAAGGAATGCCAGCACCACAAGAGTCAAGCCGCTCCACACTCTCCAGCAACCAACGCAGTCACAGTAGCAGGGGGGGTCCACTTGCCAGCCAAGTATGCAGATTTTGCAGACGTTTTCAGCGAGCAAGAGGCCACAGCACTACCCCCCCATAGGGACTGTGACTGCACCATTGAGTTGTTACCAGGAGCCAAGATCCCAGCAAGGAAACAATATCCCATGTCCCCCAAGGAGTTAGCCACCTTAAAGGATTACTTGGACTCCAATCTCCAGAAGGGCTTCATCCGACCATCTACGTCCCCAGCGTCTGCTCCTACCTTCTTCGTACCAAAGAAGCCCGACCCGTTGGCACCTGCAACTCAGGAGACACCCATGAGAGTGGTCCACGACTTCAGTTTCTTAAATAAACAAACAAAGAGCGAATCCTATCCTCTGCCCTTAATCTCGGAGCTGCTAGATCGCTTGCAGAAGGCACGCATGTTTACCAGGTTGGATCTCAGGAGTGCGTACAATCTGATCCGGGTGAAAGAGGGGCACGAATACCTGACTGCCTTCGACACCAGGTTTGGCAAATTTGAGTACCTTGTTATGCCCTTTGGCTTGCCTAATGCAGGAGCCATATTTTCCAGATTTATGAACCACGTTTTTGCTGATTTACTAGACAAGTACATGGTCGTTTATCTAGATGACATATTAATTTTCTCTGAGGATGCCACAACTCACGTAACCCATGTACGTAATGTTTTGCAAAGACTGAGAGAGAACAGGCTGTTCGCCAAGCTAGAGAAGTGTGCCTTTGATTTAACTGAAGTACATTTCCTGGGCTATATAGTATCCACAGAAGGCATATCCATGGATCCTGCTAAGGTCCAGGCAATTCTCTCTTGGCCACCCCCCCGAAATGTTAAAGAGATACAAAAATGGCTAGGATTCTGTAATTTCTATCGCCGTTTTGCCCCGGCCTATAGTCATCGGACCAGACCATTCACACAGCTCTTGAAGAAAGGCTCAAAATTCGTATGGGGGGAGAGGGAGCAAGCAGCGTTCCAGGAGTTGAAGCAGCTTTTTGCTTCCCAACCGCTCTTAAGGCACCCTGACCCCACGAAGCCATTCATAATGTACTCAGATGCTTCAGACGTTGCCATTGGGGCAGTGTTATTGCAATATACAAACAGGGCAGAGAATACATTGCTTCCTTGTGCCTTTTTCTCACGCCTACTCTCACCAGCAGAGAGAAACTATGATGTGTTTAACAGAGAGTTGCTGGCAATTAAAGCAGCATTCCAAGAGTGGAGGCACTGGCTAGAAGGGGCAACCTTTCCGGTGAAAGTTTGCACCGATCACAAGAATTTACAGCTTCTACAAAACACCAGATCCCTCACCCCACGCCAGATCAGATGGAGCCAGTTTTTCTCCCGTTTCAATTTTGTCATTTCTTATGTGCCCGGGGCGCAAAACTGCTTGGCAGACGCCCTGTCTCGATCCTTTCAGGCAGACCCCCCCACTCACCAGGAAGTACAGGCTGCTATATTACAACCTCACAACTTTGATCAGCCGATGAGGGGGAGCCAAACGGAGAGTTTAGCAGCAGGCAGCCAAGCAGAGGACCTATTTGCAAGAGCCAGAGCTCAGCAGCAACAGGACCCGTATGCCAGGGCCAGGATGGATGACCTCCAGAGGGCCCCGCAAGACACTGCCTCCCCATTCAATGTGGAGGCAGGAATCCTCTGGCATAGTGGGCGATTGTACATTCCCCCTTCATTGAGGGAAGAAGTACTGAGACTGTGTCATGACCACCAAACAGCAGGCCACGGAGGCGTTTTCAAAACTCTCCATAGAGCTCTGAGAGACTACTGGTGGCCTAAGATGGTTGCAGACATTAAGGGCTACGTTGCTTCTTGTCACACCTGCAGACGAGCCAAGCCTCTCCCAGGGAAGCCCACAGGACTCTTGCAGCCCCTACCCACCCCCAGTAGGCCTTGGGATACGATCTCCATGGATTTCATCACTGATTTACCCCCGGTCCAGGGCCTGACTTCCATACTGGTGGTGGTGGACCTTTTCACAAAGATGGCACATTTTATTCCTTGCAAGGGCCTCCCATCTGCACCAGCCACCGCGCAGTTGTTCATAGACCATGTTTTTAGGTATAGAGGCATGGTGAATCACTTGGTGAGTGACAGAGGCCCACAGTTCACTTCCAGGTTCTGGAGGGCCCTTTTCCAGTCATTAGGGGTCCAGATCCACCTGTCATCAGCGCATCACCCTGCCAGTAATGGGCAGGCCGAAAAAATTAACCAGTGGTTACAGCAGTATCTCAGGTGTTACACCACGTATCGGCAAGACAATTGGCCAGCCCTGTTGCCCATGGCAGAATTCACTTATAACAACTCTGTGCAGTCATCTACCCAGATGTCTCCGTTCCAAGCGCTCTATGGGGTTAACCCTCAGGTGTTGCCCACCTCCTCCCAGCAGGGAACTGTTCCAGCCGCAGCTGATTTTCTTAAAGAGCAACAAGCCGCACAGGAGTTGTTAAAGGAGCAGCTGAACAGGGCAAAGAGTGCTTACAAAAGGGCGGCAGACGCTCACAGGCAGGAGGGGCCAGCGATCGCAGTAGGAGACAAAGTGTGGCTCTCTACCAAGTTCTTGATCTCTACCAGACCCTCCAAGAAATTGGACTCTAAGTTCGTCGGCCCTTTCACTGTGGTGCAGCAGATAAATCCAGTAGCTTATCGTTTACAGCTCCCACCATCCATGAAGATCCATCCAGTGTTTCACAGAGCCTTGCTAGCCAAAGACCCTCCCCCAAGTAACTTGCGATCGCAACTACCCCCCCCACTTCCAGTAATTGTGGAGGGAGAGGAGGAGTACGAAGTGGAAGAGATTCTGGACTCTAGGAGGAGGGGAAGGGGCATCCAATATTTCATACACTGGAAAGGGTACCCTGAGGAGGAGCGCACGTGGGAGAATGCCAGAGATGTACATGCTCCAGCACTGGTTCATCGATTCCATCAGCTTTTCCCTCACAAACCCAAGCCTCGCATTTTACCCGAGATTCCTCTTTCGCCTGAGCAGGCCGAAGAAGCCCAAGCTGAGGAGTTCGTGTGTATTTCCCCCCGCCCCTGCCTGAAGCCTCGACTCCAGTTACAGAGGAGGTGGGGGAACCACAGCCCTCAACCTCGGGCTTGCATTTCCCAGGGGGGAGGGGGGCTGACCCTGCTAACTCTCTAGATGTTTTTCAGCAGCAGCCACCTGGCTTGGAGGCGTTATCGGATTGGGAGGGCAGCACCGCTTCGTCCGTGGAGGAGTTGTCCTTTGAAGAATTGCCTTCTTTGCCAAGTTCTCATGAGACTTTACAAGCAGACAACATATCTTATCAAGACTCTGGAGGGGAGGGGGCTGAAATGGAATATCAATCTGGAGGGGAGGGTGATGTCATGAGTAAGGATGGCGAGCAGGGGGCTCTCACCCAGACTGTCAAGCGCATGCGTAGCACTGAGGAACTGTTCAGCCATTCAAAGAGACACAGATCGGGACCGCCTTAACCTTTGGGGTTTATATGGCTGGGTTTTCCCACGCTTTCTCAGTTTGTTAGGATTCTTGTTAAGTACTACTAATAAATATTAGAGACCAAGTCCTCGCCTCAGTGTGTTTCCTGGTAATCAGGACATGGTCCCTGGCTTGCAATTATGACATTCCCGTGGGCATGGGGACAAGCAAAAGGACAGAATTGAAGTGATACCCACCAAACAAGCAAGTGATACCAAGGTACATGTCATGGCTAACAAAAATCACAATTCAAAATGACTTGGACAACCTTGAACAGTATCAAATCCAACAGCATGATGCTCAACCGTAATGAAGACCTGGCTCTGAGGATATGGCAAGAATCTACAATAAGAGTCCTCCTGGACTACAAACTGAACACGAGCAAAGGATGTGGTAGTAGCAATGAAGACTGCATGAAAGGAGGAACACAAAGGGCAGCCAATTTGTTTGCCTCTTCTTCTTCCAGTGCACTTCATCACAAACTCAGTCACCCTGTTTTGGAGGGGGAGTATGACCTTCTACAGGGAGGCAGGATCCACAGAGCTATTTAAACATGTTGAAGGTCTTTATATGTCCAGTGTAATTTTTGTCTTTTTTTTTTCATTAAACAGCAGGTTACCATCCTACATCACAAACTGAAGTTCCTCTGACACTTTATTTATCAAACTAATTTGGCCTGCAACATCCATGATTTCCTATTCTGTTTACATAAAATGAGGAAAAGGAAGAAGCAAACTTCCTTTGCACATGCAAAAGCTATATTGAGCATATGTAGCCTTTTACTGAAATTAAGAGTTCATATGGGTTCAACGAATGCCTGAAAAAGAATTAGCACAGCCACAAGTCAGGAAGTAAAATTCTTTACACTGAAATTTGGCAATTAGGTTCTGAAAGTAGGAATAGAGTTTCATGTATGAGGGAAAAATAAGTTAAAAGCCAATTAATCCCCTTTCACAGAAGGAAATATTTAATTTTTTAATATGTTTTTTAAATTTTTCAATTATGCAGCATGCATCAGCAACAATATCTTTTGTTCCTCAGCCTTTTTAAAAGCCAGTTTGAACATATTTTTTAAAATTCAGAATAATAATGCTGGGACTTCTATTATATTCATCTGAAGGGATCAAAAGCATGTAATGTATGAACATAGTAAGATGTTATGGGCTGACTGATTGATTCATCTGATTTTATTTATACCCCACTGCAATTAAAAAACACTCTTTGTGATTCACATATATCAATAAAAATAATTTAAAAATCCATAATAAAATGTTAATGAGGAACAAGCTGGACAAACAATGTGACCAGACATTTTCTTTTCTATCAGAGTGTCCAGTAATTCAAGAGCTGCCTGAAAAGGCATTCAATGTCCATGTATTTGGTACAACACAAAAAACATAAGACATAGACTCCGCTCTGTCAGTCTTGTATTTAAAATAATTAAGCTAAAGGCAAACCAGAGATATTATTGTATCTGTCTGGCACTGGTATAAGCTGAAACTTTATATGTCATTCTGTAGATAATAAAATGATGTCATTTCCATATCCTTTGTAATAATAACAGTATGGGAAAAGAAATGGCTCCCCCATATAGGGGAAACAATTTCTCTTTTTCACACAATGTCACTGAAAAAGAAGATCAGTGCAAATCATGAGGCTGGTGAGTATATAAGCTTAGTTCAAATGTCATATTGTGTTTTATTTATTTATTATTATTAATTAAATTTTTCACCACCCATCTCCCAAAAGGGACTCTGGGCAGTTTACAATAAAACGGCATAATTACATTAAAAACAAGAAATACAGGCAGATATCCCACTTGATCAGCTTCTGACCTTTTTTCAATAATTATTATGCCACCACCCTCAGAAGTTGATTTTACTGCAGACTCCATATTAGTAATTCACAATGTGATCTGTGGGGAAGATAATATAAGAATAATACAACTAAATAATATAATCTGATTATGTGCCATCAAGTTGGTGTTGACTCTTAGCATCCACCTAGAGAGGTTTCCTCCAGGACAATCTGTCCCCAACCAAGTCCTCCAGTCTTCCAACAGTGCACCCACTGTTGCTGTAATTAAGTCCATCTACCTTCTACCTTTCCTAGCATTATAGACTTCTTAAGAGAGCTAGTCTTTGCATAATGTGCCCAAAGTAAGTTAATTTAAGCCTGGTCATTTGTGCCTTGAATGGAAATTCTGGATTGTTTTATGATCCATTTATTTGTTTTTTGGCTAATTATGGTATTCTCAGGAGTCTTCTCCAACACCAAAGTTCAAAAGCATCAATACTCCTTCCTATCCCCCTCCTTCAAAAACCAAATTTTGCTTCTATAGAATAGAATGGAGAAAACCATTGCCTGCACCATTCTGATCTTTGTAGGTATAGATACGTCCCAACATCTGAGTATCTTTTCTAAGGCCTTTATGGCTACTATACCAAATGCTAATCCAAGGAGTCTTTCTTGACTGCTGGTTCCTTTACTGTTGATAATTGGTCATATCAAGACAGAGCTACCTACCACTTCAGTATTTTTACTGTTAATTCTAAGGATGGTTGTTGAACCTGTTGTCATTAGTTTAATTTTCTCTATATTTAATTTTAATCCCATTTTTTCACGGAGCTCCTTCCCTTTCTTACTAGAGTTTGCAGATCATTTGCATTTTCAGGTATCTAAAGTAGTGTTATCAGCTTAGTGTACGTTATTGATGTTTCTTCTTCCAATTTTAAAACCACACTCTTCTTCCAACCCAGCCTTCCTCAATATATATTCCGCATAGAGGTTGAATAAATAAGAAGACAGCATACAGCCTAGCCTCACTCTTTTGCCAACCTGGAACAATTTTGTTTTGCCATGTGGCTTCCTGACTTGCATATAGCTTTTACATGAGGACAATGAGATGTTTTGGAATTTCCATTTCTCTAAGCACGTTCCACAGCTTGACGTGATCAATACTCTAAGTATTTTCATAATCCATGAAGCAAATATTGAATTCTTTTTAATATATTTTTTAGCTTTTTCAATTATGCAGCATGCATCAGCAATAATATCTCTTGTTCCTCGGCCTTTTTTGAAGCCAGTTTGAACATCAGGCATTTCACTTTGCATGTAGGGCTCTAATCTGGATGACCCTCAGGATTATTTTGCTGTCATGTGAAATTAAGGACATTATATGATAGTTTGGATATATTATTAAATCTCCTTTCTTTGGTACTTGTATATACACTGACCTCTTCTAATCTGTGTTATTCTCCTGATTTGCTGGCATAGTTTGGTTAGAATATTTACAGAGTCTTTTTCTGTTGCTTGCCATATTTCTGTCAATAAAGGTAATCTACTGGAGAGAAACTGATATGGATTTTGAGGATCTCAATCAGCAGAAAATAAATTAAGAAAATTAATCTGAAAAATGTGTGGGGGCAAATTAAGAATGTTTGGGTTATTTTCATGACAAAATTTAAAATCAATACACATATTTAAGGGAATAGATAAGGGGAAATTCAACAGGTCACTTTTAGAAAGTATAGGTGTAAGCACAGTTTCTTACATGGGATGACTTAAAAGCACAATAAAAGCACAAAACTAGTGCACAACTATACTCACTCCTTCCAGTCAGTTTTACAGCCCTTTCAAACACCTTTTTAAATCTGCCAGCAGAATGCTCCATCTACTGGTCAATTTGATGACAAAGCTGTCCTATTTGTTCCTTCATTCTCTTTTATCATATTCCCTACCAAACAAAAAATACTACAAAAGAACCCACATCTGAGCTGCAAAAATCCCTCTGAAATCCCTGATGGTAGAACAATTATTGACATTCTTCTGCTATCAACAATTTCTGTTTCCAATGGAAGACTTTCTGACCACACACCTTGCTTCCCATGCTTAGCCTCAGCTTCAGCATTTTATTTCCATCTGAAACCAGGGTTTTATTTGCCATCAATTTTCTTTCTTTCTCTTCCCCAAGAATGAGTTAAGCTTTTGATCATGGAGCTACCATGTCTTGGTGTTTTATGTATGCATTTTTTTTAGATTGCTTTTCCTTCACTCACCTACTCAACACTTCTCCTAGGAAAGCTATTAAAAGCAGGCTTGAACACCATGCTATAATGTTCACTAAAGCAGACTTCTGAATCCATGTTGACTGTGAAATCTTCATGGACCTACAAAAGCCATTTGTTTACATATTTTCAATAGACTTTTCCTCGGTGCTACCTCTCATCGAGGTTTTTCCTTCTGCTAACTACCAGATATATGTAAAAAACAAACAAACAGATGAATTGGGGATGAGAAAGGATGAAGGGATGTCTATATATTCACAGTATGATACACTGGGGAAACAACCAATAGGTGGGCATAAAGGATGTTATGCTTTCAGACAGCTTGGAGGCAGCTATGATGAACAGTGATTGGTTGACATTCTTAGCAAGCTTCAGACTTGTACAAATACCAACAGTACTCATTATTATTGCACCATGAAATTAAGCACACAGGTGAAAAGGGTAAGGTCCGCTCAGAAATATTCTGAAACCATTTAAATGTACACTGAAAAGGTCTGGGAAATCAATGGGCTGATAATCTTGAAAACCTCTTAGTAACTGACTGGGGTCTGACTGAAGAGAAACTGGATCTACTAGACTGCCCAGGTTCTAAACATCAATGCCTAACTGGACCTTGTGTTTCCATACTGTCATGCCTTGATTTGAGCTAGAGCAGTTTTTCAATTTTTTTTTAATATAATAGATTTTAAAAGTGCAAACAAATGGTTCACCAAATCAACTAACAATGCACTATTAAGAGTTGGGGGAAAGAAGGCAGGCAGTTCACCTGAAGAATGGGATTGGGGAAGGGTGGGAACAGAGGAAGTATCACAGCTTGATCAGAGGCTAGTATGCAAGTAGCTTGTGAGCTGAAAGTCTCCTATAGGAGAAAAAAAATCCACACTGAATCCTCTTTGTTTGTACCTATCTACATATCTAGCTCATACAGATATAAACTGAAAATCCAATTATTCTAACAGGTTTCCTTTTTTAAAACTCTGTAATCTTTTTTTCCTTTTTTTAAAACTCTGTAATCTTTTTTTCTAAAACTGTGCAATGATATTAGACACACATGCTAATGATGATGCTATTATGCAGTCTCTTCACTTTGCTCCTGAATTAAAAAAAAAGCCAAGTTCCACTCACTTATTTATTATATTTACACCCCCACTATTCTTGCAGGAGCTCAATGCAGTATACACAATAATCCATTTTCCCATTTTTTCCCCACACAACTTTATGAGGGTAGGGTTCAGCTGAGAGAGAGTGACTAGCCCAACATTACTATGTAAGTATCCATGGATAAGACTAGATTTGAACTAGGGTCTCCCCAATCCTAGACTCAAATACAATTACTTGAAAAATGTCTCCATGAGCTAACTGTAGATTGTAAGTCTGTGATTATGCAATTATAGTTCATAGTTTAATCAGAAAGTACTGTATCATACAACAAGGGAAAACGAATAGCAGCAATGTTTTGACCTTTTTTTAAGACAAGGAATGAAAACTGTATAGCTTAAATGTTGTTTGATACTGATGTACTGATTTTTCAGTACAGTCTTCAGTCCAGTGGTTTTAAAGAAATGATGTAATTCCTTGAAAAAAATATCTTTATTTAAAAGATCAGAAGTGGCAAATAACCAACCTGCAAAAATTGCGTGACCACAACGAGCAATCTTTGTTTGCAATGTATGAAGTACAGTGACTTAATAATATGGTTCAATGTGCTTAGTTAATATTTGGTTTGGTTGACAGGACATTCATGAGCATGTGAAACATAGAGAAATTTCATAGCAGACATGCAGAGGTTCTCAGGAGACAAGGTAAGAAAATGTTTATTTTAAAAATAGTTCCAAATGTTAGCATCTACGAACAAAATATTGGAAATCCATTGCCAGCCCAAGTAAACTGAAGGACAACAGTCTGATTCAATAGCATTGTTTCAAATGCTTGCATATGAGTATGCAAACTGGCATGGGCATATTATGGTCCTTGAGCATCTAAGGAATTATCTGAGTTTTTAGTATGATTTTTGAAACTACCTGTGTAAGTGGTGCTTCCATCTTAATATTCTGTAGTAAGGATGAGATTAACAAAAAACGTTCATTACTGAGCACCAATTTCTTTTACAGTGAACAGAATGGAATACACTACGTGGCACGGCTGATTATCGACTCCAATCTTCCATTTAATGCTTGGATTCCAGTGCCAGGATATCTGGGAATATGATCTGCTGAAGGGATATAAAAGAATTGGAAGGAAAAATGACTGCTTCTCCATGTAGAATGTACGTAAGTGGATAAGGCAAATTCAGCAGCGAGCATTCAGAAACTCACTGAGACTTCCTATCAAACTTTACATTGGCTGCATAGCCTCTCTTCCAAAGATTTCCTGACCTCAACCAGCATTCCTCATTAGCATGTGTTAAAGCTGCATTAGAGAGAAGACTTAATGCAACTCTACATGATACTGCATCTAAGAGTGCTCCTGTTTCAGTCTCTGTAATGAGTAAAGGATGAAAAGCAATATTTTTTCTTCCTCTGGAGCTCAGTGAGGAAAGTTCCAGGCCTGCCACACACAACTTCTTTAATAATACAACCCAGTTCCTTTGATTCCAGGAACATGGTGAAGAATAAACAACCTATTAATCTGAGTTTTCTAGTTTGCTTCAAAGAACAAAGCAGCAGTGAATAACCCTCTTGGCTAAACCAAATGTACTGAAATACAAAGTCGCTTCTCTCCCCCACCCCCCACCTTTTTGCAGAATTACTCACAGGAAAATAAAACAGAAATGGCTTTAATGATGGCTGCTCAGTTACAACAGAGGGTGCAAAGTAGCCTGAACAGAGCTTTTTTTGTGTTTTCACATGAAAGCACTTTGATATAACCGGATACACTCAAGCCAATTATGAAAGGTGCAATGCTATCCAACCCAAGGAGTGAGAATCATCAACTTAGCCAGTTCTCATTACAGTGTCACCAGCTACTGAGGGAAGCAGCAATAGTTTTATGTGCCTCACATTCTTAAGGTTTTATTTAACTTGGATGACTTTGCAATGGCCTGCAAATGAAGTATACAGTTGGCATTCTGCTAATACAAGAGTATGTGTTTTGCTCACTGTTGTGCCCCTAAAAGCAAAGCCAGCTGAAGGTCAGTAACTATTAAACCATACTAAAATACATTTGTGGTGAACACATGTGCTGTTTATTAGTGTGGAATACCCAAAGTTTGTTGTCCTTGGGCACAACAGCACACCATCTTGTTTCCATCAGTGACTTAGAAAGTAAGTGCACTTGAAAAGAAGAGTACAAACAATCCCGTATGCCCAAATCAGTTCCAACATAATTGAAAACAAGATATCATACTGTAGAAGATTGTGACTGGCAGAGCAGTAAGATGCTTTCTTATGCACACTAGGTTGACAATAAGGGCCTCCCCTCATGACATGTGTGCTGCTCCCCATTCAGCTCTGCATCAGCATGCCCAGGTTCCCACTGGGAGCAAAACCAATTAACTTGTGATTTCTGATGCATCACAGATGGAAACACACAATGGAGCTTTGAAACTAGTGGTTTCTCACTGATAGACATTCCCATCTTGTCCTGCCTCCACTTCCTTGGCTCTCCCTCTCCCTATGCCTGTAAGTTGCCAGAACATCATGGTGATCTTGTACTCAATATTAAAAGAATATTGAGGAGAGGGGTAGGCTTGCTCACCCTCTGAGTAAATGTAATAGAAAAAACACAGTGTGAAGGAAGAATAATACACTGGCTGATTCCAATTTTTGTGCTCTCTTGTAGGGAACACTAGTCAGCCAGCTAGCCAGAATTCCAGGCATGGGCACAGTGAACAAGCTATTCCAAAATCTATTCTGAACACAAACAGTGGCTGTGTGGAAGCATCCTTGCTAAATTTACTGGGCTCTCCTTGAAGCAAATACGCACTGAAGAAGATGGGATCCATGTTTCACTCTGTCTTCAGGAAGCTCAGAACAGCTTCCATGGGACTCCTTAGCAATTTCCTCATCCAACCATTAATCTACATGAGACTTCATATAATACCGTTGATGCAGAAAACTTCATACAGGGTTGCCTGGGTGAATCTGTTTAACACAGTTCTTAATGTATTTTTTAAGATAATTGTTTGAAGCTGGGAATTTTTGAAGTTGCATTTTCAATACTCCCTGCCTGGATTTGTTATCCAACTTCCATCAACAAATACACTTTGTCTACATAAGGCCTATATAATGTCTCTACACTGGAATGGGAGGTACAATATTTTGAATATGAAAAAAACAGCAAATTCAACTACTGAAACTGATTTTTAAAACTATTTAATGGAAGAGGCCCTTAAACCTCACACTAAAAGTTAGGTAATAAGTATCAGAGGTGATTCACTCAATGTAATATTTATCAGAAAAAAATTCTGGATCTTTCATTTTAACATTTGCGTTAAGTAAGTTACAATGCCCCTTACCTTAGACAAAGAAAAAAATTAAAAATCCAACCAGCCCCATCCAATTGTTTTGGGGCACAAGCTGGAGAGGTTATCTCTTTAAAAATGCTGTATCTGTCTTAGGTTCTCCTTAGCAAGTAAAAGATGTACATTTGTGTAAGAGTATTACTGATTTCTTTGAATTTTTTAAAAAAATGTTTAGAAAATTACTTGTCATTACTGTAGGTTTTAAAATACAAACTGCCTATGAATAATCCACTACTTACTTATATCTTGGGAAAAAAAGTATTAATCTGTTACTGAAGCAATGTTTGGAATCCCACTTTTAAAGTAAGCATTTCTTGTTATGTCTTTCATTTTAATATAAAAAATATTCAAATAAACAAAATAGTGAGTGATTGAACAAATGTGCATAAATTCAGTTAGGGGAGAAAGCACGAAATACAGACATACATTTGCCACAGATGTACTTGATTATATCGTTACAAAAATTAATATCTTAAAAGAGCTTACGATAGGACAGATCCTGTCTACAGTGGTCTGGACTATCTCTGAGTTTTAAAATTCTAGAATGGTTACTTTGCAACACTTATTTTTCTGTTAGACTGTGATATATACTAGTGGTTTTCACATGATAAGGATTCTGTTTTTATGATTCACAAGCAAGTGTACTTCTGCAGTCCAGGAGGTTCTCAGGGTTACATGCGAGCAGAGCCCTCAGGTAATACATTCCTATATTCGAGGCAAAAATATTTTTTCAGGAAAAGGATGCCCTTCCCAAATAATGAAAACAAAAACGAATACAAATTCTAGGACAACCATACAAAACTGTAAGCAAACAGTAAAGGATGCAAGCAAATAGCTAGGGGAGTATATGGCAAAGAATGCTGTCAATAAAAGATTTTTGCAATATATTCAAAAAAGGAAATTAGCCAAAGAGGTGGTAAGGCTTTGGATATGACAGTGTGTTAACAAAATGTAAAAGGAGACAATACTGTAAGGAAATTGTAGAGAAAATCAGTGCATTCTTTGTATTTATTTTAATTGCTGAGAATATAGACAGACTAAAGGCTATTCAGGAGGGAAATCTGAAGAACTGAAGCAAATTAACAAAATAACAATAAACAATTGGTACTTCCCCTAATATTGGCACTGGTTCCCAAGGATAAAAATATTACTTTAAGTTTTAAAAGGACTGAGGGGAGGACAAATGAAATTATTCATTAAATACCTTACACTTTATTTGGAAAGTATTATTAAACAGAAAATAATCAAAATATAGAATAAATTATCTTGAAGAAACAACATGGCTTCTGTAAAGGTCAGACTTATCACACTAACTATTTAGATCCTTTGTATTTATGTCTTTATATATGTAATGTATTTATAAAGAAGTGATTCAGTTGATGTGACTTTTTAAAGATCTTGAAAAAGGCATGCTTCAGTAGTTGCAAATTTCATTGAGCTTTTGACAAAATCCATCAATGAAGGTTTCTGAGCAAATTCAGCAGTCATGATATATACTAAAAGAGTCTGAACTGGCAGTAAATAACTAGGAAAGGGATTTTTTGCTTGTATGAAACAGCTGTTCAACATCAAAAACAAAAAAGAGGGGACAAATGCAAAGTTTGGAATCTTTAGGAAAGGGACTGAAAATACAAGTATGCATATAGAAATGCTTTTATTTTTGCTTTTAAAATCAGTCTGTTTCATCTGGTATATTGACTAGATTGTGGCCCATTACACTTCTAAAAAGATATTGTATAATTGGAAAAGGACAACCAAAATTATGAAGAGGATGGAACACCTTCTCTATGAGAAAAGACTACAATTCCTGTAGCTTTTTTGTCGTTTTATATAGGACAAAGAAAGATAAAGGCAACATGACAGAAGTATACAAAATCATAAATAACACAGAAAATATTAATATTTTTTCTCACATAAAAACACAATATTAGAACTTTGGAGAGCTTCAGGAACAATAAAAGTTTTTTTTACATAATACACAACTAACTATGAAATTTACTACCATCAGATGTGGCAAAAGTCACATTTTAAACAGGAGTAGACAGATTCATGGAAAGAAGGGTTGTCAGTTGTTACTAATCTTGGTAGTTACAGATTATCTCCAAAATCAAAGAAAGAGAACTCTACTGAATTATCAAAGGACCCCCCAACATGAATATGATTCCTTTGTTCAGTGATGCTTCCATTTATGAATGCTGTAACAGACACTGTGAAGCCTGAGAATATAATTCAGCTGATGGAATCTCATTACTTAACTACAGTACTTAGTATAAATATGATCGAGTTCCTCAGCATAGTAAAAGCAGACCATTTTCTTTATGAAAACCACAGATAATTTGAAGATGAATGAAATGACTTTCAAAAACCAGTGGTCTTTATTGTTTCCAAAGAAAAATAAAAACATCTATTAGTATTTGGAATTGTTATAAGATGCATTTTATTCCTATGTTAGGACATTTTGTAGGTATACAGTACATTCTGGGGCTTGAGATGAGAGCTAGGCACAAATGGCTCTTGAAATTCATCAAATACTGTATGTGGAGAAAGAATGAGTGCATAATTCTTCAGGGAGGTAGAAATTCTTCAACATCTTAAAAAGAGCACTTCTATTGAAAGGGCCCAATAGGAAAACTTCCAACATGTGTTCCCTTGGGATTTAACTGAAGTGGAAAAGGCAGGGAAGATTGAAACAGTTGGTAAGAAGAATATTTGGAATACTATATTGTACCTATTAGCATTTCTCCATAATTTTCATCTCTGAAAGACTCACTTAAATAATTTATCTGATAGGAAAAAAATAGAAGTTCCCTTCCTGACCACCATTGTGTTTGTTTGTTATGTTCCATCAAGCTATAGCCAACTCCTAGTAACTCTACAAATAAAAGCTTTCCAAGCTGTCCTGTCTCTTGCCACATTATACAATTCCTGCAGGTGCATTCCTATAGTTTCTGGTACTCTGCCTGTCTACCTCATGTGCTGTCACTGACAAATGTGTTGTGAGCTACCCAGAGTTGTGTTTAAGATTGGCAGCCATACAATTTTTTTAGATAAATAAAATAAATAAGCATTACCTCCAATTAAACGATATCGAAGGGATCAAAATAGAGCTGGACTTAAGCTACCTCTTAATTCTGAGTACAAACTGAACTCTTTATCTGTTTTAGTCTTATGTGAGATTTGTTGTTAACCAGATACACTCTTAAATTCATTTGGGGAACCTGGTTTTAATCAGGTGTCTCAATGTGAATTTAGGAATATATTTTGTATCATTTTAACCTAAGCTGGTACATTAATGCCTAAACCACACAGAGGGATACAACAGTAAGCATACAGAAAGATGTGTAAGATCCTATGGCCTGCTCCTGATCCCTAAACTGGTCTGGTGTCAAGTTATCTTAGTTACTAAATAGTTATTGGGATAAAGTTATAAACATTCTCTAGAGAGAAATGGATGAATGGTTTTTACTCAGCAGCAAGATGTCTAGTAACACTAGTACAATTGTGTAACACTTACTCAGTCAGAGTCCCTGGAGCAGACTATTAATATTAAAACTATGCAGCTCTCCACATCATTTCATGTCTATTTACAACTATTCTTCTCAAATGCTAATGAGGAACATTGGCTCTTCAAAGAAAAGGAAAAAAACCCGCTTTTCTTGCCAGTCTCTATCTTGGCACACTCTGTCTCTGCAACAGAAATTTTCAGCAAGGGACTGCAGCCAAAGACTGGGAATTTAGTAGAGAGTGAATGATGTGAAAAGAATGTCTGCAATTTTATGTGTTAAGGAACCCAGCTGTTAGCTCACACAATGTGTTAAGCTAGGCACACATATAGTTATTGCATTATAGTATATTTTGCCTTACATAAAGAATAAATAATAGTCACAAAATCATCAATCTCAAATTCAGCTTGAATTTTGCTCCACACTATGTTTGTGTCACACAAGTAAATTTTACCTTTTAATTCCATAAAGTATAATCACATATATTTTATCTAACAGAAACAGATTATTGTTTTATTTTATTGTGCTGTTCATATAAATTATAGCATGGAATTTTTGTGGAACAACAGACACATTCAAAATCTTAAGAACATGCCATGAGAATGGACAGAAAATGGCTACAATGGTGGGGTGTCCACTTTCATAAAATGGCTGCCATGGTGGATGAAACCATCACAAAACACATGTGTGTGTGTGTGCATGCACACGCCGCCTTCAAGTCATTGTTGACTCCTGGCAACTGCCTTGACTAGTCTCTGTAGTTTTCTTGGCAAGATTTCAGAAGTGGTTTGCCATTGCCTGCTCCTAGGGCTAAGAGAGAGTGACTGGCCCAAGGTCATCCAGCCGGCTTCGTGCCTAAGGCAGGATTAGAATTCACAGTTTACTGGTTTTTAGCCCAGTGCATTAACCACTACACCAGACTGGCTCTCTAAACACTTATTTACAGGAAGGCAAGTTGCTTACAATGATTCCTGTCACCTGTCTAGCTCCTGAAAACTCTCACTTCCATCCTGATTAACTTTTGCCTTTTTTTTCCTGCGCTTATTAGTTCATTTCTAATCAAAGCACTAGGCTACAATCCACCTGCCATTTTTATTTCCTAAAAATGCTTCTGGGACTCAGACTAAAGTCAGGAACTTTGCTTTTCAACATGACCGGTTCCCATGTCTTTATTTTTCAAAAAGACATAAAGCCAGGTGGGAATAGAGCCTGTTAACCACCAAAGAAAGAGTCCACACTTTGCCTATATAACATTTTGCCTAGACATGATAAACAAATGGCAGATATGACCAAAATTAATTTTAAACTATAATCACAGTCAGTGCAGGAAAAATAAACGAAGACAGAATTCATATAGTGGTGCTTAAAAGTTTGTGAACCCTTTTGAAATTTCAATATTTCTGCATAAATATGACCTGAAACATGATCTGTTTTCCACTCAAGTCCTAAAACTAGATAAAGGGAACCTAATTAAACAAATGAGTCAAAAACATTATACTTGTTCATTATTTATTGAAGAATATGATCCAAAGTTATATATATGTGTGTGTGTGGCAAAAGTTTCTGAATCTCTAGGATTATCAGTTCATTTGAAGGGGAAATTAGAGTCACGTGTTTCAATCAATAGGATGAGAACCTATTGCAAGTGTCGCCGGTCCTGCCTTATTTAAAGAACAGAATTCTGGGTATTCACTATGAAAGTCTGATCTTCATAACACTGGAATGTGGAAGTGTGTCATGGCTTGAACAAAGGAGATTTCTGAGGATCTCTGAAAAACAGTTGATGCTCACCAGGCTGGAAAAGTGTACAACACAATTTCCAGAGTTTGGGTTCCACCAGTCCACTGTCAGGCAGACTGTGTACAAATGGAGGCAATTCAACACTATTGTTACCCTCTCCAGGAGCAGTCAACCAACCAAGATCACCCCAAGAACAAGGTGTGTAATACCTTCTCAAAGAACCCCAGGGTAATGTCTAAGGAACTAAAGGCCTCTCTTGCATTGGTGAATGTCAGTGTTCATGAGACCACTGTCAGGAGAACACTGAACAACAGTGGTGTGCATGGCAGGACTGCAAGGAGAAAGCCACTACTTTCCAAAAAGAACACTGCTGCCCATCTACAATTTGTAAAAGACCACATAGACAAACCAGAAGGCTATTGGAAGAATGTTCTGTGGATGGATGAAACCAAAATAGAACTTTTGGGCTTGAATGAAAAGCATTGTTTGGTGAAAGGCAAACGCTGCATTCCAGCATAAGAACCTTATCCCATCTGTGAAACATGGTGGTGGCAGTATCATGGTTTGGGCCTGCTTTGCTGCCTCTGGACCAGGACAGCTTGCCTATGAACTATGAATTCTGAATTGTACCAGCAAATCCTACAAGAAAATGTTAGGGTATCTGTCAGCTTTACCATTTCAGTATCAGTCCGTGAACTGAAGCTCAAGAGAAAGTGGGTCATATAGCAAGACAACAACCCAAAACACACAAGTCATATAACCAAAGAATGGTTAAAGCAGAAGAAAGTTAATGTTTTGGAATGGCTAAGTCAAAATCCTTATCCAATGGAAATGCTGTGGGAGGACCTAAAGAGGAGAGTTCATGCGAGGAAGCCCACCAACATCCCTGAGTTGAAGATGTCCTGTAAGGAGGAAAGGGCTAAAATTCCTCCAAGCCAATGTGCAGGACTGATCAGTTATTGGAAACATTTAGCTGCAGTTATTGCTGCCCATGGGAGGCACACTGGTTACTGAAAGCAAAGTTTCATACTCTTTTGCCACACACAGATATGTAAGTTTGAATCATTTTCCTCAATAAATCAATGAACAAGTATAATATTTTTGACTCATTTGTTTAATTGGGTTCTCTTCATCTAGTTTTAGGACTTCTGTGGAGAACAGATCACATTTTAGGTCATAGTTATGCAGAAATATTGAAAATTCAAAAGGGCTCACAAACTTTTCAGCAACACTGTAGGCTAATTACTTACTCAATATATACAATCCTAGAGTTGGTTTTTGTTTGAATTAAACAAAGAAAGCCTCCTCTAATACACTGTGGTTACCTCTGTGAAAAGAAGTTGTATTTACTAGGTAGCCAGTACTATTAGCTCTGAGTACAATGTATGTTAATTTTAAAAAATTAAATAAAAGGTTAGATTATTTTACATGTCCTGCCTAACTGATTAGAAGTATGTGTTAGTAAGCAGGGTTACCCATCACACATAGAAATACTTTTAACCATACTAAATGTTCTTGAAGATATCTTTTTGTAGACATCAAAAAGAGCTGATTTACCATTGAATGCAGTCTTTCTCTATTAAATCATGCTAATGAAGGTGGGGAAGTGTACTGTTATGGCTTTAATAAGAAATACAGCCATCCAGTTTTACACATAAAGAAACTGTTATTTCATGTTGAATTTATAGGAAAAAATATAGTGTTGTATGCCTACATCCTTGGCAAGGTAGGTAGATGGAAGATAAACCACACTGGGGGGTACAAGTTGAGTTTCCAAACTCTCCTGTAGAGATCTGATACATATGGATAATTTTAGCCTGTAAAATCTTTTAGACACTTGTGGTATTGGGTTATTTTTCTGATAGTTGAGGTACTGTATTGTTTTTCTTTTTAATTTTTTGTCTGCCAGTGACGATGGATGGATGGACAGACGGACAGATGGATCATATACTCTTCTGATCTGTACCTACCTGCTAATTTCTCAGTTTCACACAATTGAAAAAGTAAATGTTTGCCTACAAAACCTTATACTGCAGTAACCAAGGGTACAATCCTAAACCTGCTTAAAATCCATGGAACGTAAAGTGATCTATGCCTGAATAGAAGTGTACATGAAGACTTGGTTTAACTTATCACAAAAGAAGAATCCCTTGTTTTAATTTTCCATGGCTGGGATTAGTACAACTGCACAAAGGAACTGCTGTATATGTTTAGCCAGAATTTTCTATGAAATCCTCACTGCAGTATTTCATAACAGTACCCAAGACAGTATTCTGCCACTGGGATTTTGCTTCCATTTGGATCTGAATTGTTCAGTTATGTAATTATTACATTGCTTAAGACCATCAAGAAAAGTTGCAGTGGAAGAACTGTGTTAAAAAAAACATGTTTACATGCTATAGCAACACTTCAAAGAAATGCTTTGAAGTGAGCATGGCCCTTAAGCTAAAAAATATCCCTTATTATATACCAAAAATTAAAATACATAGGTAGGGCACAGCAGAACAGTAGATTTCCAAAGAGTTTGGCATAACAGTAGTATTTTAAACATGGTTATAGTCAATATTTGTTGTTTATTCGTTTAGTCGCTTCCGACTCTTCGTGACTTCATGGACCAGCCCACGCCAGAGCTTCCTGTCGGTCGTCAACACCCCCAGCTCCCCCAGGGACGAGTCCACCACCTCTAGAATATCATCCATCCATCTTGCCCTTGGTTGGCCCCTCTTCCTTTTGCCTTCCACTTTCCCTAGCATCAGCATCTTCTCCAGGGTGACCTGTCTTCTCATTGTGTGGCCAAAGTATTTCAGTTTTGCCTTTAATATCATTCCCTCAAGTGAGCAGTCTGGCTTTATTTCCTGGAGGATGGACTGGTTTGATCTTCTGGCAGTCCAAGGCACTCTCAGAATTCTCCTCCAACACCACAGTTCAAAAGCACCGATCTTCCTTCGCTCATCCTTCCTTATGGTCCAGCTCTCACAGCCATATGTTACTACGGGGAACACCATTGCTTTAACTATGCGGACCTTTGTTGTCAGCGTGATGTCTCTGCTCTTAACTATTTTATCGAGATTTGTCATTGCTCTTCTCCCAAGGATTAAGCGTCTTCTGATTTCCTGACTGCAGTCAGCATCTGCAGTAATCTTTGCACCTAGAAATACAAAGTCTTTCACTGCTTCTACATTTTCTCCCTCTATTTGCCAGTTATCAATCAAGCTGGTTGCCATAACCTTGGTTTTTTTGAGGTTTAGCTGCAAGCCAGCTTTTGCACTTTCTTCTTTCACCTTCATCATAAGGCTCCTCAGTTCCTCTTCATTTTCAGCCATCAAAGTGGTATCATCTGCATATCTGAGATTGTTAATGTTTCCTCCAGCAATTTTAACTCCAGCCTTGGATTCCTCAAGCCCAGCATGTCGCATGATGTGTTCTGCATACAAGTTGAATAGGTAGGGTGAGAGTATACAGCCCTGCCGTACTCCTTTCCCAATCTTAAACCAGTCCGTTGTTCCGTGGTCTGTTCTTACTGTTGCTACTTGGTCATTATACAGATTCTTCAGGAGGCAGACAAGATGACTTGGTATCCCCATACCACTAAGAACTTGCCACAATTTGTTATGGTCCACACAGTCAAAGGCTTTAGAATAGTCGATAAAACAGAAATAGATGTTTTTCTGAAACTCCCTGGCTTTTTCCATTATCCAGCGGATATTGGCAATTTGGTCCCTAGTTCCTCTGCCTTTTCTAAACCCAGCTTGTACATCTGGCAATTCTCGCTCCATGAATTGCTGAAGTCTACCTTGCAGGATCTTGAGCATTACCTTACTGGCATGTGAAATGAGTGCCACTGTTCGATAGTTTGAACATTCTTTAGTGTTTCCCTTTTTTGGTATGAGGATATAAGTTGATTTTTTCCAATCTGATGGCCATTCTTGTGTTTTCCAAATTTGCTGGCATATAGCATGCATTACCTTGACAGCATCATCTTGCAAGATTTTGAACAGTTCAGCTGGGATGCCGTCATCTCCTACTGCCTTGTTATTAGCAATGCTTCTTAAGGCCCATTCAACCTCACTCTTCAGGATGTCTGGCTCTAGCTCACTGACCACACCGTCAAAGCTATCCCCGATATTGTTATCCTTCCTATACAGGTCTTCCGTATATTCTTGCCACCTTTTCTCGATCTCTTCTTCTTCTGTTAGGTCCTTGCCATCTTTGTTTTTGATCATACCCATTTTTGCCTGGAATTTACCTCCAATGTTTCTAATTTTCTGGAAGAGGTCTCTTGTCCTTCCTATTCTATTGTCTTCTTCCACTTCCGCGCATTGCTTGTTTAAAAATAATTCCTTATCTCTTCTGGCTAACCTCTGGAATTTTGCATTTAATTGGGCATATCTCCCCCTATCACTGTTGCCTTTTGCTTTCCTTCTTTCTTGGGCTACTTCTAGTGTCTCAGCAGACAGCCATTTTGCCTTCTTGGTTTTCTCTTTCTTTGGGATGTATTTTGTTGCCGCCTCTTGAACAATGTTGTGGACTTCTGTCCAGAGTTCTTCTGGGACCCTATCTACTAAGTCCAGTCCCTTAAATCGATTCTTCACCTCCACTGCATATTCCTTAGGAATATTAGTGAGCTCATATCTAGCTGATCTGTGGGTCTTCCCTAATCTCTTTAGTCTGATCCTAAATTGTGCAAGAAGAAGTTCGTGATCTGAACTACAGTCAGCTCCAGGTCTTGTTTTTACCGACTGTATAGATGTCCACCACCTTTGGCTGCAAAGGATGTAGTCAATCTGGTTTCGGTGTTGTCCATCTGGGGAAGTCCATGTATAAAGCCGTCTCTTAGGTTGCTGGAAGAGAGTGTTTGTTATGCACATTGAGTTGTCTTGGCAAAATTCTATCATCCTATGTCCTGCTTCGTTTTGTTCACCCAGGCCATGCTTACCTGTAATTCCAGGTGTCATTTGACTGCTCACCTTAGCATTCCAGTCTCCCGTGATGAAAATAACATCTCTTTTAGGCGTGTTGTCCAGTAGGTGCTGCAGATCCTCATAGAACTGCTCTACTTCAGCTTCTTCAGCATCTGTGGTTGGGGCGTATATTTGGATCACTGTGATGTTAGATGGCTTGCCCTGAATTCGAATTGAGATCATTCTATCGTTTTTGGGGTTGTATCCAAGCACTGCTTTAGCCACTTTACTATTAATTATGAAGGCTACTCCGTTTCTTCTGTGGTCCTCTTGTCCACAGTAGTAGATTTGGTGGTCATTTGATTTGAAGTGGCCCATTCCAGTCCATTTCAGTTCACTGACGCCCAGAATGTCTATGTTTAATCTTGACATCTCACCAATAACCACATCCAATTTGCCCTGGCTCATAGATCTTACATTCCAGCTTCCAATGGTGTGTTGATCCTTAGAACATCGGATTCACCGTTCACCACCAGCACCGTCGGCCACTAGCCATCCTTTCGGCTTTGAGCTAGCTGTGTCATCATTTCTGGGGCTAGTTGAACTCATCCTCTGTTCCTCCCCAGTAGCATTTTGACCATCTTCCGACCTCAGGGTCTCATCTTCTGATGGTATACCGACATATCTCTGGTTGTACTGATCCATTTAGTTTTCACGGCAAGAATACTGGGGTGGGTTGCCATTACCTCCCCCAGGGATCGCATTTAGTCTGACCTCTCTGTCATGACCTTCCCGTCTTGGGTGACCCTTCACGGTTTAGCTCATGGCATCATTGAGGTGCTCAAGCTCCAGCACCACGACAAGGTAACGATCCTTTGCTGAAGATAGTCAATATTATGATCTGTTTATCTACCACTACCAAAGCAGGTCTACTTATCTTCTAGGGCTTTTCCTGGGCAGTTTTAAGAGTGTTCATGTCACTTTCAAAACCCTAGAGAAATACTGCTATGGCATCATCTCTGAAAAAAAAATGGTGTTATCATCTTAGCTTTCTCTATTATTAAAACATAATGACAGAATCCAATCCAAGGAAGACACAAAGATTTTTAGTTTTATGTAACAGATCAACATCTGTTTGTACAGCTCAGTATGGTCAAATATGACTGGTGACAACTCTTCAAGTCTCAGTCAGAGGGACTGATCCTGTAATCTAAATGCAGAGCATAGTCTCTGCTACAGAGCTATAATTTCCCCCAATAGGAAATGTGTGTTGCTTCCACTATTCATGACTTCTGCTTCCGAACTTATTCTACACATATGTATGTGCATATGTTTCTATATTCATGTTTGGGTAATTAGTCCTTCCAGAACATAATGAATTATCAGGGGAGGAGATTAGCTCAAATGGAGGAAGGAAATATTTCCTATGCAGTAAGATTCTGGATAAACTTTGCTGAAGAGCTGGTGCCTGGCCCAGCAACTTCCATAATGCAGCTTTGCGGTGTATATAGGATAGTGAAGTCCCACATACTCATGAAAAGCAATCGTTTTTCCAAAAAATGTATTTATTAAGAAGGAAACAAAACTATAGTGTGGTAATTAACTGAGAGGGCTATTCAAAAGAGAGGAAAGCAGGAAAGAGGGATAAGAGGTCATCTAGACCCAGCCGGCTAGAAAGGCTACTCAGTGGTTTAAGGACAGAGAGGAAAATGAAGTCTGCAGCTGTGGAAAGTTAGCAAGCCCACTGCCAATTTTCTTTCTTTATATTTTATTTTTAACATAAGAAGAAAGATCAAAGATCTTCAGTGCTGGTGTACATTCAGAAAGATAAAGAAGAAAGTATTTCCATAGTATTAACCAAGTACAAAAAAAGTGGCAGTGTTTAAAAAAAAAAAGAACAGAACATTCCAAGCTAAGTGCCAGAGCAGTTCAAATTAGTTTAGTACAGCTAGACCCCTTTTGGGCAACACCCAAAGTTCAGGAGTCAAAGATGTATGAACAGCAAAGGCAACCAGCCAGAAGCTCCAAAAGTTTTCAAACACCTTTGCTTGAAAAGCTACTCATGGAAAGCAAATTGAAATGGCTGGAACCTTATTAGTCCTATTCAGGGTAGCCCCACCCAGGTTTTGGTTCACTTCCAACCCTCCTCCTATACAGGACCAAGTTTTCTGGTAATGCACGAACATACAGTTTAGAAATCAGATTCTATTTTTCTGTGGGTCCAATGAATTTAATCTTTTCATATATGTTGGGATGGGGTTGTGCTTAAAATCATAGAATAATGCAAGCTACTTTGGTTATATCCAAATATTTCCTAAATATAATTTAGCAAATGTTGAATGTATTGAAATCAGTTAAAATGAGACTAAATTAGTGGGAAAAAACAAGTAGGATAAGAAACAGCAAAAATCAGTGGGACTGAAATCTAACATATGAAATCAAATTCATCAAAGACACTGATCAGCAAAGACACTGAACATTGGATTCTTACACTTACCCACACACATCTCTATCAAACAATGTAAAACTATAGTAAGAAATGCCAATGTCTTAAAATAATACAAGAAAACAAATTTAAAAAAAGAAATGAAAAAGGGTTCCTATTTTTTAGGATTGCAAATCTACTTCAAACAATTTAATGCATCATGAACATAACTAGGTGCCCAGTCTTTAGTTGGAACACTGATAATGAATATACTTATATAGTTTACACACCCAACCAAAAATATTTACCTCAGGCGAGTATGTAAGAAGAATTTTGCAAGTTTGAATTAATCAGCTTAATACATGATTATCAAGACAGAGTATGAGGGAAGGGCAGAAGTGTCTACACAATTAATTAGATTTGTATTTAGCAAGTTATGAAGAGGATATTCTGTTGCTTGCTCTTTGTATTAAATATTAATACATGTTTTTGTATCTGACAGCTGATCGATGTCACACTTTCTAATGGAGTCAGTACTGGTGTAAAGTACTGCAGCCGCCCCCATGCAAAGCCCTCATGCAAAGCCCCAGCTGCCCCTGCTACCCTGTGCTCCACAGGGCCTGCTGCCCCCAGCTGACCTTCGCCATCTTCTTCCTCCCGCTGCTGATGGGAGGAAGCATGCAATTTGGAGATGGAAGGGCTTTCCTGCAAGCTGTCAGAAGGCCTCGGAAGACTTCCAAAACCATCACAAGAAGGCAGTGCACAACTTGGAGAGAAGCACACATGGCCTCAGGAAGAAAGCCTGGTACAGCCAGCAGCTGCCTCACATAGGGCCAGGCTGGGTGCACCTTGTCAACAGTGGGAAGAAGATGATGGTGAAAATCAGCTGGGGGAGGCAGGGTCTGTGGACCGCAAGGCAGCTGGGGCAGCTGGGGCTTTGCACTGTGCCATTATGGTGGACAGCTGTTGCACAGGGCTTGAGGTGGTATTCCCTGGCAGCAGTAGTGGAGCTGGCACTGAAGTAGAGGCCCAGGAGCAGCAGCAGCCAAGACTGCTGAAGGCCCCAGGCCTCTACTTCAACCCCAGTGCCTCCACTGCCACCAAGGAGTGCCACTGTTATGGAGATTGCTGGTGAAGAGGAGGGGGGCCCTCTCCAGAGGGAAAAGCGCACACACAGTACTGAATCTCTTTGGTTTCCAATCAAGAGGACCAGAAGAGAACCGCCTTAGCTTTCTGGGGTTTTATAGTAGGATTGGCTAGTGCCTTCTCAGTTTAGCAGGATTTTGTCTTGTATTATAGAACAATAAACACTAGAGCTTGATCTTCGGATCTCAGCGTGGTTCTTCACTCTATACCCTGACAGCTGCTGTGCAGGGCAGCCAAAAGGGCAGAGATGGGGGGAGATAGGAGGTTGGGGGCAGTTGAAGTGCCCCTGCAGTCATAAATGTGGGCAGGCTGCCAAGCACCCAAATTTTAATCATGTGACCTTGGGGGTGTTGCAATGGCCATAACTTTGGGGACCAGGCATAAGTACCATTCATTCAGCATCACTGTAACTTTGAACAGTTGCTGAACAAATGGTCATTAACCAAGGACTACCTGTAACAAGGTTCTTCATTACCTAGAGGGTAGAAGAATATTTAGATTTAACTGAAAAGTCTTTAATTTAATTTAAGGCCTTCGGCGAGGGAGAGTGACAACCTTCACTTCATTGTACTTGCCATCTTTTATCTTTATTTTTTATGTCTTCTTGATTTTATTGTAATTTCTTTGATTTTTGTGAGCCACCCAGTCACTGAGAGTCAGGTGGCATAAGGTTTAATAAATTATTGTTATTATTATCATTATTCTAATGATTGTCATTTAGTGTTTTCATGATTAGATGATGTGCAAATACTTGTTTAATTTTGACCTTAAGAATTTGATCAAGTTTTGAAATACACATTTTATTTTACATGAGTAAGGCTTCAAGCCCTCTTTTTGCTTATAGTTTCCAGCGATCACTTACACGCTCCACTTGAATGTATCTCTTCTCTGCAATATTAATGGACCAATTTTTAAAATCATAGCTAACTATTTCAGTATACTCATGATCAGATTACCATTTTACAACACGCTAATTGTTCAGTGGTTTATTATTATTATTTAAACTACTCCTTTATCTGGGTTCAGGTGGTCCTCATTTTATAATGGTAATTGGGACAGGGATTTCTGTCACAACATGGTCCTAAAGCACAATGTCCCATGACTGTGCCACTTAGCAACGGAATTTCCAGCACCTCCGGTTGCTGTTGTTAAGTGAATCCCATGCTGTCGTTAAGTGCAAATCATGTGGTCGCCATTTGCAACCTCCTATTGGCTTCCCCATTGACTTTGCTTGTAGGAAACCAACAAAGAAGGTTGCAAATGGTGACCACATGACTATGGGACACTGTGATGTCATAATTGCTAGCCAGGCACCAGGTGCCCACATCATAATTGCCTGAATGCAGGGATGCTGCAACCATTGTAAGTACAAGGACCAGATGTGCCATTCATTCAGCGCCATCGTAAGTTCAAACGATCACTAAATGAGTGGTCATTAAGCAAGGATACCAAAAAAACAGTTTTTTTTTTAATTGCAATGCAGCACAGCTCTACGTGGCTACATACTTGCAAAACTGGGAATGTTTTTATGTTATTACCAAAAGTTCCACTGTAACATGCATTGTTACTTTTTATTTTGCTAATCTGTATCTAATTCATTGGAGTTTTCTTTATTGATACATTTTAATGCATTTAATGTAAAACATTTTTTTTTACTTTCAGTTCCCAAAATTCAACCAAAATTTCCCTATTTTACTTGGGAAAAGTAAATATTGTTGGGTATTCAGTTTATTCATGGATAACTGTTTCATATTGGCTAATGTCTTATTCATGTGTATTTTTGTTCATATTTATAACATGAATAGATATATTATACAGATGTTATTTATATCATTTTAACAAAAGTTTTCCATTAAAACACATTGGAATGTAGATTTTGCATACCATATTGCTTTCTTTTCCAACTGCTTGAAGCAGGTGTCAGTAATAAAGAATTTTCTTTGCAACTTGATATCTTCTGTGTTACTATGTCTATCCAATCCAAATCTTCCTGTGATTCCATGTTCCCCCATTTCTCCAACATTACATTCTAATCACTCATTACAGTAGTAATATTATGTCCTTTTTGCATTTAGTACCTCTTGTAATTTGCCACAGAATCTTTCAAGGTCTTCCTTCTCTGTAACTGCAGTAGATGCACAGACTGGCATAACAGGGAAGTTTAGCTGCAGAACCACCTTCTCCAACTGGAATCGATCCACCCAAGAAGAAGCTGCTTGTGGTCTCCCACTTTTGTGAAGTGAGAGGAGCTGGGCCCTGGAGATGCTTTTTCTCATGGACAATTCCTATTTTATGGAATGGGCTGCCTTGAAATTAGGTTAACTCCCCTCTCCTTTAGCTTCCCTTAGTTAAAAGGTACTTTTCCACATAGCATTTAAAAATAATTGAGAAGTTTCTGTTTGTTGGCTTATTGTTCCATAGTGCGATGTTGTTAGGTTTTTTTGTGTGTGTTTTTTTACTGTGGATGTTTTAATGGTGTTATGTTTGCTTGGATGCTTTTAATTGTTGTTAACTGCTGGGAATCCTTGGAGATTGTAGTGATACATGACTCGAATGAATGAATAATTCTAATAGATATAATCTATTTGATTATCTACATGACTCGAATGAATGCATGATTCTAACAGATATAATCCTGTAATTTATTGAGTTACAGCCAAGTGCATACTGAGCAATGTTTTTTTTTTAATATCAATGTTTCTTTGCATAGATTCATGAAAAATAGCCTGTTTCAGGTAATCTGCAGCCACTTATTTCTAAGACATCCAACTTGGCACAGTTTGTTTCCACTTAACAATTTTTGTTCGTTTATGCTTCTCACATCCCATTTTTTAGTTATTTCAATGACCAGACTTCTTTTTGGCTTTGGCCACATCATAATTTCCAGATCTACTTGCAGAACTTCTATGCCCTTCCCTGTAATTAGAAGAGTGCCTTGCAATCTGGAAGTCTCATCATCTGGCACCCAAACTCATCTAACTTGTCTATACAGTCATCTATTTGCTGTACAGGCTGCATAATTCAGAGGTGGTCTACTGGCTGTTTCATACATTACTTTCCGTAAGATATGACACCAGCCCAAACACTAAACTTAGGGATGTGTAATCTAAATGCCAAAGCCAAAGATTAATATACAACCTTTGTTAGAAGGTGAGAGGTCTAGTCCACAGAAAATCCCATTGTACAGAAGCAGTTAATTACAAAGCTATTCAGAATCCACATAGTAGCAATCTATTTCACAAAAGCTTTAACTTGCAATTCAGACTAAGTCTTTTCTCATTTTCCAACACTGTTGCAAGGAATCAGCTTGTTTTTCTAAAATCCCTAAGTTAAGGACAAAGAACATGCAACAATTACAAGTGTTACTTGGGGCATCACAAAACTACATTAACACAAATGTTATTAATAAATTTCATTGACTCTCAGTTCGACCATAACAGATGACAAAGTATAGAGTCCTATTATATTATTCACAGGATAAACTATAAAATGTAAAAGTATATCAATGATACACAATCAAAATCTATAGTTTTAATCATTTAAACAAATCATTCTATTTAAACAGACAAAAGATCACAAAGAATAGATTATTTATTTATTTGCTTATTTTATTTGCTTTTTTTTTCCTTGTTTGAGTTTTTGGTTGGGTGGACCGCATTTGGCTGTTTTCCTTGTTGGGACACTGGGTGGTGGCAAGACTGAGATTGGAGGAAGCAGAGGGGATGGAGCTCAAGATGGGTTCAAGGATGGAAAAGGAAGAGAGCTGAGTGGAAGGGTAGATGCAGAGGCAAAAGGATCTGGAATGTGGCTGGCTACCCTCCAGCAGTATGGTCTGGACCAGTAACCACTTAGAGAAGGGTGGGCTTCTTCAGGGTGCTCTTTAAATGTACATAAAACAGCACGCAAAATTACAAAATTACAAAAAAAACCCACTGCAATACGTAGTGCAATTAAAACTTCTAAAGGATTCTAACAGATGAAGAAATGAGTCAATAAAACATGGGTAGTACAGATGCCACAACTCATATGAGCAGTACAGATGTGCAGAACAGTCTAAATCTGGCAATATGAGTGTCCTAAGTGTCACTATGAGGGCCAGTTTGTACTGGTCTGTTGGCTTTTCTATTGTCTCTTTTGAACGGTATGTAAATGTTGTTTACCTCTATGTGTCTGTTGATGGCTGCTTTGTCTGAGTGCCAGGCTTCCAGGAATTCTCTGGCGTTTTTGGATTTGGATTTCAACCCTGAGCTACAAATATTCACTTTGATTGATACTGTATACTGTTTCATTAGTAACTTCCCTAAATTCATATAATTTTCTAAACATGTCTTTTCCAACCATGTTTTGTTGATTTTCTCAATTAATTGTTGCAGCAGAATCCATTTTGCTAGACCATGTCAATGTGCTCCTACAGAAATCTGTGGCAGATTTCTTCAACAACCCCACTGGAGGACTTCCAGGGGAGATATGGCAAACTAGCACAACGATAAAGGTACTGCAATACACAATACAGCAACTTCTTCTCTTACCTTGGCTTTCAGTTCTGGCCAATAAATATCTCTGTTTTGTATGTATAACTATCAATAGTTTTGTACTGAGCCATACAACCCCTCTTGAAAATGCATACATGTTCTGACAAAAAAGAAAGCCGCATTATCTGCAGAATTAACCTCTTTAAAAGCTTTGAAGTGGCTGCCCAGTCCTTGGCTAGTCAAAACCTGAATGTCTAAAGGAGGCACATGCCTAACTGATCATAAGTACATCCTCTCAATTGATGAGGTATACATATACTTTACAGTCAGATATATGTATCTAGATACAAAAATCAAACTGAGGTGCAGTTCTAAAGCACCATTAAATGTATATTTGGATTGCTATGTTTTTAAGCAATCCAAACAGTTTTTTTACAGTTGCCACATATTTTAGGTGGTTTTTTCCAGATCAGTAGTTGTCAATTCACCTATAAACAAAAGATGAAATATCACAATCCAAAGCAACAAGCTTCACCCACCACAGCTGTCAACACATCATTTTTCCCACCCTATCATCTATTCATAATTGAAAATCACCAGGATGTTGTTCTTAATAACCTGACCAAACCAAAGAAAGCCAATGAAACACATATGACATTACACAATATTAGGCAACACCTGGCTAATCCCTTTGAAAGGGTGATTTATAGTACTATCTGATTGTTTATACCTTTCTTCTCTGTAGTAATTATCTAATTAAAGTACTGGATATTTCTGAAAAGCTGTTTTTAGCTAGATCATGCCATAAGAAAGAAGAAAAAAAAAATTAAAAATGGTTTGGTACACTAAAGAATATATGGTAAGATTTAAAAAAGGAAATACTTCCAAGCATCATGCCTGGAATTTTCTAGCCAAAGTTCAGTTTTAGCCAGATATTTATAAAATGTAGCACCATATATCAACCTTGTCTGTTACTGAAGTAAGACCTTACTATTAAAAAGGTCACTTACACATTACCAGACTTTGTCCTCACAAAATGATTCACATCAAATAAATTTTCCTAGCAGAGTATTTTTAACGTCTTCTTATTTAAAATCATACAGGTTCAGTTCTATCCTCTGTCATACAGTATAATTTAATAAAGTTTAAAAAGCCTTTGACAGAGATAATTCAGATATAATTTTCTAGAAAACTGAATTTTATAATCTAACTTTTATCAATTCCAACCATCTCTATACCTAGAAAATTTATAGTATATAAATATCAAAGATATGAAATTCATATCAAAGATATGAATCATCAACAAAAGACAGTGGACTTAAAACTCTTCAATATACACTAGATGACACATGAAACAATGTAGGAACAATATGTTTAAATTATTTGCTCAAGGCTGGGAAGGTTATCAGGATTAAATTCAGGCACTCCCAACTCCTACTCCTATATTTATTGCCACATCTTATATTACTAACATACAGACTAAGCAAGCACAACTTCTGATATCTTTCTTTCTTAGTAAATGAAAACTCATGACATCTGTAATATATAAGTAAGGCATTTTTGCCTTACTTATGTAGACTGAATTAGTTGTTAGTTAATCAGAAACAAGAAAGGAAGCATGTCACAACTCATCTGCTACATTAATCTTCCTATGCAATTAGAGCACATAAATAATGAAAGTATAATGCATTGATTTACATAATAAGTACACAATAAGCAGGAAGTCAACTGGAGAGAAAGAAAAACAAATGTTTCTATTTGTACAACAATGTACCATAGACAGTTTTTTTCTTTTACATTAGTAATCGTGTTTTGTTGATGTACTTGAATTTTTTTAATGTTTGTGAAATATGTCATTTAAAAAGAATGTAGACTTTCTTTTCAAACCCTGGGGAAATGTAAAACATCATGTACTGAATTATCTATGCCTTAAAATCCCATATATATGGGCTTATCCCAAGTGGTATCTGGCCACATACATTAAACCTGGTGTTTGCCTCAGAATGGTTGGTTTATATGGATATGGAGGAGATTACATCTAAAACTTTGCATGATCTGATCACTTCCTGGTCTGGATGGGATTGGTTTCCACCTGTGATCTCCACAGGGCACAACGACCAATTAGAATGGTCCACCCAGGTGCTTTATTCTGGCATTTTCCAGATTCTGGCAGGCACGGGGGCTGGGGTGGGGTGCTGGAACATGAATGGAAGAGAAAGGAGACATAAAAAATCAAAATACAGTAGGCAAGTCAATTGACAGTTTACCTAATACATATAAACTTATTCCACGTGGTGAGAAATCTGGGAAGAAGTATTTTAAATAATTTAGAGAATCTACTTTAATTAACTACAATAAATGAGGTTGGGAAATTCCTCTTTCAGTTTCCAAGATTCTATTATTTATCTCTTGTAAACAATCTATTCTTGCTTACTTGCTTTCTTCTTCTTGCCAGCTTACCAGGGCTTGACAGTCTCTAAGCAATCTCATAGTCAGTTCCACTGATAATCTCAGGTCAGCTGCTGGGCTTTTGACATGATTTCTCTGGAGTGACCTCTCCCTACTGTTGTTGTTTATTCATTCAGTCGCTTCCGACTCTTCGTGACTTCATGGACCAGCCCACGCCAGAGCTTCCTGTCGGTCGTCAACACCCCCAGCTCCCCCAGGGACGAGTCCACCACCTCTAGAATATCATCCATCCACCTTGCCCTTGGTCGGCCCCTCTTCCTTTTGCCCTCCACTCTTCCTAGCATCAGCATCTTCTCCAGGGTGTCCTGTCTTCTCATTGTGTGGCCAAAGTATTTCGGTTCTGCCTTGAATATCATTCCCTCAAGTGAGCAGTCTGCCTTTATTTCCTGGAGGATGGACTGGTTTGATCTTTTGGCAGTCCAAGGCACTCTCAGAATTTTCCTCCAACACCACAGTTCAAAAGTATCTATCTTCCTTCGCTCAGCCTTCCTTATGGTCCAGCTCTCGCAGCCATATGTTACTACTATCACACCATTGCTTTAACAATGCAGACCTTTGTTGTCAGTGTGATGTCTCTGCTCTTAACTGTTTTATCGAGATTTGTCATTGCTCTTCTCCCAAGGATTAAGCGTCTTCTGATTTCCTGACTGCAGTCAGCATCTGCAGTAATCTTCGCACCTAGAAATACAAAGTCTTTCACTGCTTCTACATTTTCTCCCTCTATTTGCCAGGTATCGATCAAGCTGGTTGCCATAATCTTGGTTTTTTTGAGGTTTAGTTGCAAGCCAGCTTTTGCACTTTCTTCTTTCACCTTCATCATAAGGCTCCTCAGTTCCTCTTCGCTTTCAGCCATCAAAGTGGTATCATCTGCATATCTGAGATTTTTAATGTTTCTTCCAGCGATTTTAACTCCAGCCTTGGATTCCTCAAGCCCAGCATGTCGCATGATGTGTTCTGCGTACAAGTTGAATAGGTAGGGTGAGAGTATACAGCCCTGCCGTACTCCTTTCCCAATCTTAAACCAGTCCGTTGTTCCGTGGTCTGTTCTTACTGTTGCTACTTGGTCGTTATACAGATTCTTCAGGAGGCAGACAAGATGACTTGGTATCCCCATACCGCTAAGAACGTGCCACAATTTGTTATGGTCCACACAGTCAAAGGCTTTAGAATAGTCGATAAAACAGAAATAGATGTTTTTCTGAAACTCCCTGGCTTTTTCCATTATCCAGCAGATATTGGCAATTTGGTCCCTAGTTCCTCTGCCTTTTCTAAACCCAGCTTGTACATCTGGCAATTCTCGCTCCATGAATTGCTGAAGTCTACCTTGCAGGATCTTGAGCATTACCTTACTGGCATGTGAAATGAGTGCCACTGTTCGATAGTTTGAACATTATTTAGTGTTTCCCTTTTTTGGTATGGGGATGTAAGTTGATTTTTTCCAATCTGATGGCCATTCCTGTGTTTTCCAAATTTGCTGGCATATAGCATGCATTACCTTGACAGCATCATCTCGCAAGATTTTGAACAGTTCAGCTGGGATGCCGTCGTCTCCTGCTGCCTTGTTATTAGCAATGCTTCTTAAGGCCCACTCAACCTCATTCTTCAGGATGTCTGGCTCTAGCTCACTGACCACACCGTCAAAGCTATCCCCGATATTGTTATCCTTCCTATACAGGTCTTCCGTATATTCTTGCCACCTTTTCTTGATCTCTTCTTCTTCTGTTAGGTCCTTGCCATCTTTGTTTTTGATCATACCCATTTTTGCCTGGAATTTACCTCCAATGTTTCTAATTTTCTGGAAGAGGTCTTGTCCTTCCTATTCTACTGTCTTCTTCCACTTCCACGCATTGCTTGTTTAAAAATAATTCCTTATCTCTTCTGGCTAACCTCTGGAATTTTGCATTTAATTGGGCATATCTCCCCCTATCACTGTTGCCTTTTGCTTTCCTTCTTTCTTGGGCTATTTCTAGTGTCTCAGCAGACAGCCACTTTGCCTTCTTGGTTTTCTCTTTCTTTGGGATGTATTTTGTTGCCGCCTCCTGAACAATGTTGCAAACTTCTGTCCAGAGTTCTTCTGGGACCCTATCTACTAAGTCCAGTCCCTTAAATCGATTCTTTACCTCCACTGCATATTCCTGAGGGATATTAGTGAGCTCATATCTAGCTGATCTGTGGGTCTTCCCTAATCTCTTTAGTCTGATCCTAAATTGTGCAAGAAGAAGTTCGTGATCAGAACTACAGTCAGCTCCAGGTCTTGTTTTTACCAACTGTATAGATGACCGCCACCTTTGGCTGCAAAGGATGTAGTCAATCTGATTTCGGTGTTGTCCATCTGGTGAAGTCCATGTATAAAGCCGTCTCTTAGGTTGTTGGAAGAGAGTCTTTGTTATGCAGAGTGAGTTGTCTTGGCAAAATTCTATCAGCCTTTGTCCTGCTTCATTTTGTTCTCCCAGGCCATGCTTACCTGTAATTCCAGGTGTCATTTGACTGCCCACCTTAGCATTCCAGTCTCCTGTGATGAAAATAACATCTCTTTTAGGCGTGCTGTCCAGTAGGTGCTGCAGATCCTCATAGAACTGCTCTACTTCAGCTTCTTCAGCATCTGTGGTTGGGGTGTATATTTGGATCACTGTGATGTTAGATGGCTTGCCCTGAATTCGAATTGAGATCATTCTATCGTTTTTTGGATTGTATCCAAACACTGCTTTAGCCACTTTACTATTAATTATGAAGACTACTCCATTTCTTCTGTGGTCCTCTTGTCCACAGTAGTAGATCTGGTGGTCATTTGATGTGAAGTGGCCTATTCCAGTCCATTTCAGTTCACTGATGCCCAAAATGTCTATCTTTAATCTTGACATCTCCCCAATAACCACATCCAATTTGCCCTGGCTCATAGATCTTACATTCCAGGTTCCAATGGCGTGTTGATCCTTAGAACATCGGATTCGCCGTTCACCACCAGCACCGTCGGCCGCTAACCGTCCTTTCGGCTTTGAGCTAGCTGCGTCATCACGTCTGGGGCTAGTTGAACTCATCCTCTGTTCCTCCCCAGTAGCATTTTGACCATCTTCCGACCTGGGGGTCTCATCTTCCGATGGTATACCGACATATCTCTGGTTGTACTGATCCATTTAGTTTTCATGGCAAGAATACTGGGGTGGGTTGCCATTACCTTCCCCAGGGATTGCATTTAGTCTGACCTCTCTGTCATGACCTTCCCGTCTTGGGTGGCCCTTCACGGTTTAGCTCATGGCATCATTGAGGTGCTCAAGCTCCAGCACCACGACAAGGTAACGATCCTTTGCTGAAGCTCACTACTGACTGATCCTAATTAACTGTTTGGTTTACTGAGGAGCAAGAGAAAATGAAGTGGTATAAAACCACACCTGGGGTACTACCAGAAGGAGGCTAGAAGAGAACCTGACTGAGGACAGACACAAATTCAAGTTGAAGCCTGCACATCTTGCCAAGTTAACAAGAACTCCTTCTTGCATGTGGGCTTTGATGAACTGGATTGGATGCTCACTATGTTCCTTGGTACATGTGGGCTGGTTCCATGCTACTCCTTGCTTCTGTGGAGAACTGGGGGTGTGCAGTCAGTTAGATACAGGAAATGATCAATGCCTCACTTTGGGAGGGGTGCTACCCGAGGCCTTGAAAGAGGCTGTTGTGTACCCTTTCCTTAAGAAGCCCTCCATGGATCTAGCTGTATTATACCTCTATTGCCCTGTGCCCAACCTTCTTTATTTTAGGGAAGGTTGATAAGGCAGTGCTGGGGACACAATTATAGAGCATCCAAAAGAAAAAGGATTATCTGGACCCTTTTCAGTCAGGATTCAGGCCCAAACATGGGACTGAAACTACACTGGTTGCACTAGCTGCTTGTGAGAGACAATCACAGAACCTGGTGGGGGAATGAGAGATGAGTGGGTATGGGAAGAGACAGCAGAACCCACAGCTTGGGATCATGGGAATGAAACATTTCAAAGAGACCCTGCCTTAACTGACTTGCTATAAGTCTGCCCAGGAACTTGTACAGTTTCCAAGATTATGTTCTTATCCTGATTAGCATTAAAAATGCCTTTCTGAGATCCATGTGATTCTAACTTTTTGAGGTTGCCAGCTAGGTGGGCTTGACACTGATGAAAGTTGTGGCCAGGAGGGCCCTTGCCCAGCATTGGCTGGTATATCAGTTACAACCCTACCTGGAGCAAGAGGACTAGTAACTCATGTCCTTATCAACTTTAGGTTGGACTTCTTCAATATACTCCATTTCAGGCTGTCTTTAAACATCACTCAGAAACTACACTTGTTATAAAATGCTAAGGCCCATCCTGTTTTGTGGAATAGCCTTCCACAGGAAGTTCAACTTACCTCTACAAATCTTTTCCAGAAGGCTTTTAATCCATTAATTACCGCAAAACCATCCAAGTGTTAACTATTAATGTGATAGTATTTAATTTATATTAATGATAATATTTTTGATGGTTTCACTATTCATTTTATATTGTTATATTGTGAATGTTTTATTTCTGTACCTTCTGTAGGCACAGGATTGTGGCAGTTTAAACATTTTAAAAGGTGCAAATGAGAATACTGAACTGTTCACACAGAGTTTCATAATGTTTTCTTCAAATAAGATGTATTAACTTCAATCCTGAAGAGTATTATGTGGACAACAGAAAAGGTTTACATACTTGTGCTAAAAGATTTACTGTTGCTGCAGATGTTTTAGAACCACTGGAATTGCAAAGGCAACAGAAAATCCAGAAGGATGGATCAAGACAGTTTTCTTCTCCTATTCACCTACAGCCAGCCAGGAAATTAAATGGACAGCAAGCTGTGAACATGACATAATCTCCCACAATTGAAGACCAAGCTAGATAACACATTAAATGCAAGAGTACATCTATTGTTTTTTTTTTAACTGAGACTTGTAGCAGTTTATTTTCAGCGCATACAACATAAGATGGTACAGTAGGAAGATTTAACCATTCCTGTGTAAGGCCAAACCAGATCAAGGAATTCATAGCTAATGTTTGGAAAAACTATTTTAGATATGTAGATATGATTGTACATTTCATGTAGTATTTTTCTTAATATAGACAGGAGAATCACAGAACTGAATTAAAATTAATGGTTTAAAGTACAAAGGATTAAATAACTTCTACTATACATTAATTTTGCTTAATATATTAATGTGGGCAAAAAAGATTTACATTCATAATTAGTTCTACATTTTAAAAAAAGGTGTAGAAACCCATTTGTTTTCAATAAGATTTCCTCGTCCATTGTGATTCATAAAGGCTAAAGAGTGAGATGCCAACCCCAAGAAAAGAAAATGCACAAACATTCCCTCCTTGGGATTCTTTGCAATCCTATGAGCTTTGGTCCAAAAGCCATTTTCCCAAAGACACTCTCATGCTGTTTTCCAGTAATCATTCTTATACAATTGCCCTTGAAAAGATAGATAGAAGCAAAAACAAGATGGCCTGAGGACTCTTTTCACTGCTATAAGCCAAAGCATTTCCATATTTCAAAGCTGTACACAAAAGCTGGGTACAGCTATATACCTGGCCTAGCAGGAATAAAAAAGGACTTACCGAAAACTTTTAATAGATTTTCTGGATGCTATCCAAAGATCCAAAAGCCTGCTAAGAGATTTCAAGAGCCTGGAAATGCAATTCTGAAAAAACAGACACCTCCAGAAAGATGTCTCCCTCCCTCTTTGTGCTGTATTTTCACACAGAAATGGAAGAATATCACATTTTTAAACAAACAAGCAAACAGGTGTGATGAAAATATACAATGCCCTTTTCAGGGATTTTTCTCTGTCACTTTTCAAAAAAGAAAGGCAAACTCATACGCTTCTTCACTCCAGAAACATACATTTCCTAATTAAATGTTCTAATACTACTTCTAACAGGGGTGGGTTTTGTTTTGTTTCATTTTGACTCAAATATTTGAGATCCTACTTCATAATCTGGTCCAGTTGTAAACAAATTAGCCAAATCTGTTTCACAAATCAGCTGAGCCAAACAAAAATTTATCAGCCAAATTTATTTTTTTATTAGCTTGGAAATTCCTGCCACTTGCATAAAAGTTAAATTTTAATTAGCTGTCTCATTCTACTTCCAATTGTCTCTGGCTTCAGCTACAGAAATTATTGAATACTTACTAAAATATTGAGATTTCATTTTATCATTCCAGTAAATGAAACGATAAATTTCATTATCAAATCAGACCCCTGAGAAGGTAAACTATGAAACATGATTTGATTATGATTACGTGCCATCAGTTGGTGTCAACTCTTAGCCACCATCCTGATAGACTTTCTCCATGACAATCTGTCCCTAATCTGGTCTTTCAGGTCTTTCAATGGTGCACTCATCATCACTACAACAAAGCCCATCCACCTTGATGCTGGTCGTCCTCTTCTTCTCTTTCCTTCCACCCTTCCCAGCATTAGAGCCTTTTCCAGAGAGCTATATCTTCCCATAATGTGTGTGAAGTAGGATAATTTGAGTCTGGTCATTGCAGAGGGCACAGGGAATGGCCTTGAAGTACAGGAGCAAGAGCCACTACCAAGGCAGTGGTCAGGTAAAAGGGGCTGAGCCTGGGCCAAGAATGTAACATGAGTAAATGTCTTAGGCAAGCCCCTCCCTAGTTCACATGAAGATAAAGGGAGGGAGGGGAGAGCACATTCAGACTTGCATTCAGTCATTTGTGTCTCAAGTAACAAGTCTGGGTTGATTTGTCTATAAGCCATTGGTTTGTTTTCTTGGCTAATATTCTCAGGGGTCTTCTCCAACACCAAAGTTCTAAAGGATCAATATTCTTTCTATCCTGCATCTTCAAAATTAAACTTTCACTTCCATAGAATGTCACAGGGAATAGTGCTGTTTGCACTATTCTGATCTTTGTAGGTACAGACACATCACAGCATCTGAGTATCTTTTCCAAGGTCTTTATGCCTACTCTACCATGCTAGTCTGCAGTGTATTTCTTGACTGCTGATTCCTTTACTATTGATAGTAGATCCTAAAAGGCAGAAGCTATTCACCACTTCAATATATTCATTGTCAATTCTAAGCCTGGTTATTGTGCTTGTTGTCATTAGTTTAGTCTTCTTTATATTTAATTTTAGTCTATTTTTTTACTGCGCGCCTTGACTTTTGTAATTACAGCTTGCAGAACATCTGTATTTTTGGCTATCAGAGTAGTGTTACTGGCATGATGTTGATTACTGATATTTCTTCCTCCAATTTTAAACCACATTTAACTTTTTCCAATTTAGTTTCCCTTAATGGATATTCACATAGGTTTCAACTCAGAGGTTGAAAAAATAAGGGGAGAATATACAGTCTTGTCTCAGTCTTTTGCCAATCTGGAGCCATGTTCTCCAGCATCATCTTATATCACTGCTGCCCAATATACAGTAGGTGCCTGCTTGTTTTAGCTGGGATGACCTTCATGCCTTGGGTGCTGGGAATATATACTCTTGGCTAACACTCCCAATGTTCTTTGTTCATCCCTCCCAGAAACAACCCCACCAGCACAATGAGGCACCACAGAGGGATTGGGGGTGGAGAATAT